>NW_005842258.1:1055026-1059341 GCF_000455745.1 Alligator sinensis | reverse complement strand
TATGTGGCTCCAAACAGCCCCTACACCGCACCCATACCTCACAGGTGTTACCAATCAAGCTTCGGTGAGCACTTGGCCCCAATCTGACACCAGGCCACCTCATGCCTTTACACATTTTCAGGGCCTCAGCCTTCCCAGCCTTAGACCCTTTTCTCTTGCTGGCTTCCTTAGCCTAAGCCCACTGTGCTGAACCTGACTTCTGGTTCCCAGCCTGAGTCTCACCCTCTCAGGTTGCACACTGCTTGGGCTCCAAGCCACTGGCCCTGATCTCACCCATCTAGGGCTGTCTCCACCCTGCCTCAGGCTCTGACTCTGCTCTGGCTTCAAGCAAGATCATGGCACTGGTGTCCTTTGTTCTGGGCCCCTGGCCCCCTCTCTGTCCCTCTTGTGCACAGGACCCTCTGGCCCCACCTCTGCCCTCCCCAGGTGCTGCGCCCCTTGGCCCTTGTCAAATTCCTGTCTCAGATAGGTTTCTGCCTCTCTCTCTCTCTCTAGACTTGGATCTCCCCTCTCTGATCTAAGCCTCAAATCAAGGCCCTTAGCAGGGCTCTAAACACTAGTGTGCCCCTGGCTTTTAGCTGTGGGTTAGAATCCAGGCACCCCCTCAGTCACCTTGCTGTGGCCTCCACTCACTTCTGTTTCATCCACTCCCAAACCACTGGTTTAAACTGCAACAAAGGAATAATCACACCAGCTATAACATAGGCAGTATGATTATTCCTTGATCACACTGGCTATAACTAAACCCACACTGAGTCCAAACATCAACAGTAGTTTACTGTCAGATCAGCCATACCCACCCCCCTTGCCCTGAGTTATATCCACCTGATAGCAAGGCTCCCTGTTGCATCTTCCCAAGCTGTATCTCCTTCTCTCATGGGGAAGCCATGGCTGTCCCCAAACCCTCCCTTACCCTGCTAGGAAACACATTACTTAAAATCTAAACAATAATAAAAAGCAATACAACCCTTTCCCCATCCCCATCTCTGTTTCTACTGAAGGACAATGCCAAAAGGCACCCTTGAGAAAATGTACTCTCTCATTTAGAACACTTGCCAGTAAAAGTGGGCAAAAGCTGAAAATGGAGACAGGGTGACTGAGATGAAAAAAAGAATACAATAACTTAGAAAAACTGGAAAAAAATACTTCATGCTATATAAAACTACTCAGCTATTCAGTGTAGTATTCAGATTCCACCACTAGCTAAAAGGCAAGTTATAGAGAGCTGAAAATAGTGAAAAATGTTTCTAGATTATTCACTGTTGACTTAAGGTGCATGTCAAGCTATCTGCATTTCTAGTTTAATTTGAGTACTTCCAAAGGTCCACAAAGCTTTAAGTCTTAACTTTGTGAAGCACTGCCATAGGATTTCAGTGAGAAAACACTCACTAACTAATTTGAGATCACATGGATAAATCCTATAAATCCTTTGCTCATTCCCCAACAAATTTAAGGATAAGATTTACAAGAACCACAAATCTAGTGAACTATAAAATAAAGTTTTGGGGTACTCAAAAAAAATCAAAAGGCAATAAGGTTGTTCACTCAAATTACCACCCAAGGGACTATGAACAAGGTAACAGGTATTCTCCCACACACCCTAAAACAATACAGATAGTTTGTGCAAGTTTTCAGATTCTTGTGCTTTGATCCCATTCCTCCCTCCTCCATTTCAGTAAGTGAGGCTCCATGTTCTCATCTATCAGATCTTTCTTTCTCCAAAGCAGAAGAAAAATAAGATACAATAAAAATGAGCAGAGGAAAGCTGAAATGCTGGTCTCTGCAAAAGCTTCAACATTTGATGGCTTATACAGATCGCCTTGGCCAAGAAGCCCAATTAAATCTCCCTGTGGGTTGCATTTACAGGGCTTTAAGCACTTCCATTTTCTGAAAAAACTTATAAACACTGAAAAGACCTTCTTGGGGAAAGATCCTAAACCCACTCAAGCTCTAGATCTGGCTCAATTTGAAGCAAAAGTCAAAGGACCTAATCTCAATCTGTTAAAGTCAAAAGGGACTTCTTGTTAACCGCCAGTTGGATGAGTTATTAGAACAAGCTCCAAGTTTAATTATAGCTTGACTGAACTACACATGGTGGAGAAAAAAAAACAAACAAGCCCCGTTCTCCAGTTCATTGTACATGATGCCCTCATTTACACCAGGAGAAAATACTACTATTGTGGTTTGGTGGCATTTAACACTGGTTCATTGTATACAAAGTTTCAGGACAGTTGTAGAAGATAGGAAGGGGAAATCAGGTTTCTAGAGAAGAATCCTTAAATCTTCTAATAGGATATTGAGTGTCAGTATATCAAGTCAACAGAAGACTACTTAAGAGTGTCATATGATAGGAACACATCCTCTTTGATCACAACCTGAGAGCTGGATGGACACTGGGAAAGTTCTTGCAGTCTCTGAAAACTGAATTTTAGACTTTTATTGTAAAATAACCCTTTTATAGATGACCTATACAATACACTTTTTCTCAGAATTTCTGCTTCTTGTTGCTAGCTTTAAGAAGGAAGTTAAGAGAAAGCAAAAGGGAAACATAATTCTGTTTTAAACCTGCTATGAAATCTATTCATGTGGACTTGATTCCAATATATAGTAAAAGCTCAAGATGACTAACTTTATCTGACTTCCTTCAGATAATAATTATAATATCTTTGAAATCTGAATAGTAGCTGATGGTTAAAAGAAGATTAATGGCCTTCCCCAAGACCCACATATTTAACTAAAAAAAATATTAACAATTACTTGTCTGACACTGATCACTACATGGCATTATACAGAACTGTCAGGTAGCTCCTAGCTCTCTGTGGTTTTTATGGTTATAAGTATCCGTGGGAAAAGTCAGATTCCTATGGGAAAATAATGAGCAATCATGGAAGTTGCCTCTCTTTTTCATCTAGGACTGACATGCTCCAAGTTATATGGCTTTATAAATTTTTACTTATCTCCATCAACATGTCCCTTTGATGTCTTAAGTCTCAGCTGGAGTCACATTTGGAAAGGCAATGATTCCTTTCAAAATATTTATAACCTTTAAAACAAGGTTCAAAAGTAGTAACAGGACAAAGTTCTAAAATTTTTGCAAGTGGTCTGGAGCAAAAAAACCCTTCATAATCACTGAAACATTAGTGTGTGTGTGTGTGTGTGTGTGTGTGTTATTTAACACCATACATCTTGTATGGTTATATGCCTCTGTGCTGAGCAGATTTAAAAAACCTCTACCAAATCATAGTGGCAGAGTTCCAATTTTCACCTCAGCAATAGCCTAAATGAGGAGCCTAAGGGAATGTCACCAATATAAAAAGTTGCAGAAACCAGAGCAGAGTGGCACCCTAAAGACAAACTGATACAGAGTCATAAGCTTTCGTAAGTGACAGACTACTTCAGGGGTCGGCAGCCCCCGGCAGGCCTGCTGAGCATGGTATGCAAGACCATTTTCCTCAGCATGCTTTGGGGCAGGGGCGGTGAGGCAGCAGCTGTTTGCAGCCTTAGGGCTGCCACCAGCCCCAGCTCTGGGTAGCTGCTGCCAGCCAGGAGCCTGCGGTGCTCCCAGCAGGTGACTGGGAGGCTGCAAGCCCTGCTGCAAGCAGCCCAGGCACCATGGCTGGCAGCAGCTACCCAGAGCCGGGGCTGACTGCAGCCAGGAGGCTGTAAACAGCTGCTGCCTCCCTGCTCTGGCCCCAATGGGTGCAGCGCGCTGCTGCTCTGGAGGGCCCAGGGGAGGGCAGCAGGGCCAGGAGCACAGCATGTGTGACCCAGAGTTGCAGCACACAGAGGGGCTGCACAGGGAAGCTGCCTGCTGCTGCAAGTTCCGCACTGCCTGGGTGTCACTTCCCCCATGTGCACGGGAGCAGCATGGGCATCATGCAGTGGTTGTGCCCCTTGCTGCTGCCTGTGGCTGCAGGGGAAGTGTGACCAGAGCAGCAGGGAACTCGGAGCAGCAGGCAGCTTTCTCTGCCCCCTGCTGTGCCCTGCCATGCTGGGTTCCACACGCCACTCTGCAGAAGCAGTGGGGAGGGCAGCACAGCAGGGAGCATCGTTGGCACCTGCTGCCTCCCCAGAGCCTGGGGCTGGGGCTGGGGCCGGGAAGCAGCTAGGGCTGGGGCCAGGGCTGGGAGACAGCAGCTGTTTGCATCCTCCTGTGTGGGCCGGGAACGATCCGGGCCCTTTTTCACGCCACGCGGGCTGTGGCCAGCAGCCTGGGCACACTGGGTCGGAGAAAACAGGTGACACGCTAGAATTAGTCATGGACGCGTAATGGTTGATTTAAGATTATTTACTTACACCGAAGATGGTCGCGGTG
>NW_005842258.1:1052393-1054156 GCF_000455745.1 Alligator sinensis | reverse complement strand
GAGCCTGGGCTGGGGGGCTGTTGTGGGGGGACCCGCAGAAAACAAATACACAAGATCAAGGTGAGTATCAGAAGTTTTATTTATTGTCACCAGGTTTACAATTTTTAGAAAATATGGTACTTACCATTAAAAAAGGGCAACATTTATGATTATTAACTATGCTAATATGCAGCATAATATGCATATCCTTGTTTTGTTTATCTGGCATGCCGGCACTCTGGCACCTTGCAAGGTAGACATTGTGGGGGTTTTCGGCATTCAGGCCAAAAAACATTCCCAACCCCTGGCCTACTTCATCAATGCAATGTAAGAGGATAGTCAGGCCCTCACTGATTTGAAAAAGTATAAATGACAAAGCACAGAGCAAGGTAAGGAAGAATCAGATCTCATGTGTACCATACATATGAGTATATACTGCTATGAAAAATTCCTATGGAATGTAATAGGGATAAAACAAATAGGGTTTGTTACAAAATATCTAAAATAAGGGCATTTTTGCCATTGAATTATTCTTATCCAAATTATGAAATTCAGTAGTAGGGATCAAATGCAACATGAAATGTTACAGTGCTTTTAGATACGGTATGTCTATTGTGTGTGCCAGAACAGAGGTTGTTTCATAGTTCTTTTCAGAACAATGGGCCAAGTGTTCTGCAGGTACAAACCTCACAGTTCCATGAACTTGAGTGGAGTTCAACAGAGTTGTGACAAACTATCAAGGGCTTGGGACAGACATTCAAAAGCCTTGTGCCTGAATTGATTCAATCTTTGCAGGTTAATCTAACCCCTCACCTTGCCCAGCTGGGCTGTTCTCCTGCTGCCCCTCTGGGGGGAGGGGGAGGAGGAGGAGGAGTCCCTATCCAGAGCCTCACAGAGTCCCCACTTCCCACCCTGAGAGGAGGGGGAAGACCCCCCCCCCTGCTCTCCAGCATGGAACAGAGCCCCTCCTCCCCACCCTGCAGGACAGCCAACCCAACATGGCCCTGTTAAGGTGAAGGGAGAAGGGTTAATTCCCCACTCCATCCCTTCCCTGCAGCTGAGGTCAGGAAGCCCCAGGGGCCACCACTCCCCTCTGCTCCTTAGCTGTGGTTGGGGAAGAGAGGAAGGAGGGAAGAATTAATCCCCTCCCTGCCCACTTTGCCTTAACAGGGCCATGCCCACTGGTGTCTCTGCTAGAGCCAGTCCCTGCCCTGGCTAGAGAGAAGTGGGAGGGGCCAGCTCTGCTGTGGAGCACAGCCCTGCCCAGCCCAGAGAGCATGCCATGATGCTGGGGGTGTCTGGTTTATCTTAAACCAGCAAAGGGTCTGGGACACAGGTTTATCTCAAACCCCTTTGGCCAATTTAAAACTGGTTTATGTGCACTAAATGTCTGTTCTGTAAGAGGTTTAAACCAGTTTCTGATCACTTAGACAGCCTTATGTGTAATATCTGTCCCTAGCCAAGCAGTTTAATTTGCCTATATGGTCCCGAGACCATCTGGGAATCCATCCATCCTTGTGACAAAAAGTTGACAACCAGGATAAGATGTGTCAGCCTTACAAGCATCAAATAGAACAGAGAACAAGCAAGTAGGAAAGATATATCCAGAATAGCTAGTTGCCTACTAACTGGGGCCCTTCCGTAGACTTTAGGATCAAGGGACTTGTCTCTGGGTTCCCAATTATATTTTTGTGTGAAAGAAAATTCTTGTTTTCTAGTCAGCCTCAACTGTAGCAAACAACCCTAATTTTACTAACTACTGGATATTCAGTATAAATCTACCT
>NW_005842258.1:1044489-1052362 GCF_000455745.1 Alligator sinensis | reverse complement strand
CTTTCCCTGTGTCATAAAGGACATACTTACTTTTAAATCTGCATCTCACAAATTATAATACTTGTTCTGCAACAGGAGACAGAAGGAAATGTAAATGCCAGGGAAAAAAATGTATAGGCCCCTTATTTTCTTCCTAAGAATCTTCCAATGTTTCCAAATTGGCCAATCAAATTATTGCTCCCCCTCAGACACATTTAGCAGTATGTTTAACTTGCCCATCTTTATATTGGCTACTTGGTTTACCAATCCATAAGAAGAGAGATTAGTAGATATTTAAACAGTGAGCGAGCCCCTTTATATCTCAGTGAAACTTTTAGGAGCAGTTTCTCCTACCTTGTATAGCTAGTAGGCCTGTGCGAGTCAGCGGTGATCCAATCCAGCTTCAGATCGGGCTGCTTCAGATGGCAGTGATCTGATCTGGAGCTCTGGACTGGGTTTCCGCCTTGATCCAGCTGAAGCAGCTCCAAAGATTTGGAGCTGCCTCGGAGATCTGGCCATAGGGTATAATGGGGGAATCAGTTAAATATCTGTAATGTTGTTGTTTTTTCATCCAATTTGAATGAAACTTGTAGGGATGGTAGCCTCTGCTGAGAACATGAAATCTGCCAAATTTCAAGAAGATCGGTGCAGGGATTTGGGGGAAACTGTACCCCACATTCTTGAAAGCCAAACTCCTGTCACGTCTATGTGTTACACCACAATGGGGTCAAAACTTCAGGGGTGGTAGCTCTTACTGAGACCACAAAGCCTGCCAAGTTTCAAGAAGTTTGGTGCAGGGTGTAGCAGGGCACTAAGGTGCCTGCTACTGAGAGAGCAGGGAAGACTCCTCAAGTGCTGGTTGCTGAGGCAACTAGTGGGATAATGACCCGCACCTGCCTAGCCAACTGAAGAAAGGGGCAGGGCCTGGCTCCTATATAAAGCACAGGCAGGAGGCCAGAGTCAGTGCCTGACCAGCAGCTAAAGGAGAAGGAGCTCCCCGCCAGAAAAGAGAAGCTAAGCCTGAATGCCAGAGCAGCGTTGGTCACCGCGGTGGAATAGAGAACACTGTAGGCCTGAGCATAGTTATAGCTAGTGGCTTATGTTTATGTTGTAGCCAAGAGGCTGGTGTTTACGTTACTGTTTGTGTTTGGTATTGGTTACACCAGTGGTTTGGGCGAGGCTATTAGGGGATGGAGGAGGCCTCATAGGGGACTCACAATAGTGTGGGAACCCCAGCGTCAGTGAGGGCGATACATACGGGGTACATAGACCCCAGCCCCAGAGAGGGGCAGTTGAGAAGCCCCAGATAAGGGGGGTGTTGTTGAGAAGCCCCAGTGCAGGCGTGGTGAGCCCCAGAAAAGGGGACAACTATTGAGAAGGCCCTGGAGCGAAGGGCACAGAAGGAGAGAGAGAGATGGGACTGGAGAGCCCAAGCGCTAGAGAGGGCGCGAACAGAGAGGCCTAAATCTGCGAGGCTGGGGGCTTGTTATTGGGGAGGTAGGAGCCACGCATAGCCCATAAGGCTGAGGAGTACGGAAGACACACTACTGGAGAAGAACTAGAAGTAACGGGACAACCGTGACCAAGAAGAAGGAAGGCAGCCTCCCTATAAAAATATATACAATCGAAGTCGTGGCGGGCGAGAATACAAGGGTGCGAGCTGACAGCTTGGCACGGTAAAGGAGGCGGCAGGGGAGAGCACGGCGACCCTGACGTCCCTCCTGTTACACAGGAGTTTGGAGGGGAACTGCACCTCAAGCTGCGGACAAGCAAAACTCGTGACATGGATGACCCCGTGTGTGTTAAGGCACAGCGGGGTTACAGCTGCAGGGATGTCGCCCCTGCTGAGGCCACGAAGCCCGCCTGCTGTCGAGGAGATCGGTACAGGGGGTTCTGTGGCCCTGCACTCCTAGCTGCTGACAGGCAAAACTTATGACATGGGTGTTTGTGGAACTGACTGTCTCTGTCTCTGACAGGGTCACCCATGTCACAAGTTTTGCTTGTCCACAGCTTGAGGGGCAGTTCCCCCCAACACATAGACGTGACACGAGTTTTGCTTTCAAGAATTCGGGGTGCAGTTCCCCCCCAAACCCCTGCACCAATCTTCTTGAAACTTGGCAGACTTCATGCTCTCTGCAGAGTCTACCACCCCTGAATCCAAATTGGACAAAAAACAACAAAGTTATAGATATTTTATTGTTTCCCCATTATACCCTATGGCTGGATCTCCTAGATGGCTCCAAAGCACTTCAGAAGCTCCGAACCACTTCGGGAAGCCAAATGAAGCCAGTGCTTCAACCTCGATGTGCCACTTCAGACCCCGGAGCATCCAAAGCTTCTCTGGATCCAAAGCGCTGCCCGAAGCCTCGCACAACCCCAATAGCTAGGTTCTAACAAACTTCTAATGTTGTAAGTAATCATTTATAGGATAAAAATATAGCACACCCCATTTTAGAACCCAAACTTTTTTAGGTACCCATGCTCTGAGGCCCAAATCTCGGTAAAAGTACCTGGTATATAGAAAAAAAGTATTTTTTAAAAGTATATAGACAAAAGATACCCTCATGCTTTTTGATCTGGTCTACTTACTCAAAAACAGTGACAGAGTCTGTCTCATGAGGAAAATAACTTCTAGGAAAAAGCACTTTCTGTTCCAGTATAAACTGTTCCACCTCAGACAGGCTCTCTATTACAGCATCAGGGATTCCAATGAGAGTGCCCAGTAGATTCAGACTGAAACATCAGTAGAAGGTGGTGCATCTCACCTAGACTCATGTCAATAGGAGACCAGTAATTACCCAGTGGAGGGTACTAACAGAGAGTTTTTCTTCCTTGTGTTTCTAGATTGTGCTCTGTGACTTTGCTGTGCTTGGAGAGAAAAACAACCTAGATCAGGGGTTAGCAACATAAGGCCCATAAGTCCAAAAGATTTTGCCTCTCTCCATGCCTGCACTGGGCAGCAAAAATCTACTCTGTGCTCAGACAGCTGGAAGCCATGACCACTGCCACTTCTCCCTGGTGGGTGTACCTTCTAACAGATGGGGAACTGAGATGGAGCAGGGCCAATTCCAGCTGTGACCACTCGGCAACCAGGAAAGGGCGGCGGGGCTAGGAGAAGAGACAGCAGTGCAGACACAGCTTGTAGCTACCTGGTCCTGGCATAGCTTCCTCCTGGCTGAAAGCGGCACCTACACTGCAGCCCGGAAGTGGCAACAGCAATGTGGATGGTGTTCCCAACTACCTGGTCCCAGTGCATCTCCCCTCCAGGTACAAGTTGCACTCAAGCCTCAGCCAGGGAGTGGAGAGGCTAGGAAAAGTGGCAGCAGCACCAATGCTGCTCCCAGCTGCATGGGCAACCCCCCCTCACTTCAGACACACCACCAAAACCACCTGGCCAGTGCTGACTGGAACTGGGTTGTTCTGGCCCACAGGTTGAAAAGGTTGCCAGATACTGAATGAAGTTGCCAGGGCAGATTCATTATCTATCCTATAGTAAGGTTAACCCTCTTAGCCTGTTGGGCTTGATTCAAAGGCTGATATAGGGGCAGGAGAAAACCCATTCACTGGTCTTTCAGTCAGCCCTTTAACCCTGGTTCTGCTACTTTATCTTTGTGGCTGGACTCACTAGTGTTAGCAGGACTCTGCTCATACACAAGTTCACACATTCACAACTAACATCTTGGATAGTATTTAATTTATTATTCCTGGTTTCACTTATACCCTTCTCTGTTGCTATATTGTAAGTGCAGTATCAGAATAAGTAATAGACTGGTGTCTATGCATTTTATAAAGATATTCCAGCAAAAGGGGTTACACAAGGAGATATAGACTAAGTAGCAGAAGAGCCGATCTAGAAACCGCCCCATTCAGATTGCTATCCTTATAGCATGGCCCTCAAAGCTCTGCTGTCCTATATCCTATATGGGATTTCTGACTGGATTCCAAGTGGCGGGGAGAGGAACAAAGCTGTGTGTCACTAGCTGGCTACCATCCCGATGAAGGGGTTTGTTTTGAATTCTTGGAATTATTTACTTTGTATGGATTTTTACATAGGTTTATTTTTGCATCTTTGTTATCTTTATTATTTTAAGAAACAAACCATTTCCATAGCAAAATAAATACCCTTCTGTTCTTCTGTGAACTTCTGTAAATAAGCAATCCTCTTTTGGGATGTAATAGTACCTTCTGGACAAGGCCCATTTGACCTCTACCATGCCCAGTATGTTGTCAGACTGCTCATCATGAGAAATGACTATGCATAAACACACTGCAACAACTCAGCTGACTTATTGCTGGCTGACTGTTCCCTACTGTAGAAATAACTGGGCTGCTGGGCATTCTGGGAATGGCAAGGATCCAGAGCAATTTTTATTGCATGATCTTGCAAATATTTCTGGATAAGACTTGACTCCTGTGGGTAAACTCAGTGAGTGATATTGCCATGGGCGACTGGTACCTCCCGAGTCTGGGTACCAGATTGCCGACAGAGGGGAGATCCCCCAGCCGCAGATCACCAACTGGAGAGGGGCGAGTCCCCCTGAGGCCAATCACCAATGTGGGGGGGGATCCCCCGAGAAGCCGATCACTGAGCCAGCAGCAAAACCAGAAATACACTTCCACCGGCACTTCTGGTTTCGCAGCTGGTGCTTCCAGGGAGTGCACATGCACCCGCGTGCACCCCCTATGCATTGCCAATGGATATTACCCCAGCTAAGTGCATCAGTCAGGTAAAGCTCAGGATCTGGTTCATCAAGCAGGATGTGTCCTTTGCTCAGCAGAGTGCCCCATAATGTTTAAAGACAGAATAAATTACACACAGGCTTCCACAAGAGCTGAACTCTTTTGAAAATCTGCACTCAACTGTAGAAGCTCAGCACTTCTGAAAACTTGACCCCAATTTTATAAGTGGGCAATATCCCCATCTTCAAGACCTGCCTCATTATACCAGTCACCTTTCCAAAAAAAAATATTTTGCCTCAATTTCCATAAACTCCAGAAAGACCTAACCTCCCATAACTTTGCATGCACAACTCCTTAAACCACTTCTCCCTACACAGTGCAACAGCCCCAGGGAAATAGAGCAGCTTTCCTTTTTTCCAATTAAAAAAGTTCTTGACAATCCTGGGAAGTCTGTGAGGCTCTTGGTGAACTTGTCCATGTGTGTATTGGTTCAACACATTGCTATAGTAACATTTTGAAATCTCATTTCATTTTAATGAGAAAAAAAAACTTACAATCTTATTCTTCTTTTCATTTTCTACTCTTCCCAACACTTCTTTAATCTTGAAAACCACAAAAAAGGATTGTTTTTTCCCCCCAGCGCCAGAATTTTACACTTTTATATGAAAATATATCCAATGATTTATGCATTATTATTTAGGAGCTTGTTCCTTTCCACTTTTAATGCAATCTGCTTACTGTGTGTGACCAACTCAATGGGTGTGAAAGGAAATGGATAAGAATTGCTGAAAAGGAGTCATTTGCTCTCCCCCTTCCCCTAGCTGTCTAAATAATCATGTGCAAGTTTCCATGAACAATTCTTTGTGCTCATTACAAATGCTTGCCCCAGTTTTTTTCCTTTTAAAAACCAGCCTGTCCTGTGTTTAATGAACAGGAAAGAGAGAAATATTTGGGCAGCACTGGAAGAGACAGGAGAGAGCCAGATGGCCGTGTGTGAGATACAGACAGCAGCCTGGTAGCTGACTGTGTAGGAAAGGCAAAGGAAGAGGCAGCCTGTGAAGAACAAGAAGGGTAAGAAAGAAGCTGAGAACCAAGCTTTTGTTGACATCAGGAGCCAGGTAGCAAGGATGTACAAGGATAAGTGGGATGTGTGAGACAAGTGGCAAATTGGGATAACAAGGGAATAATTCAGGAAACCCACAGGTCTTTGTAACAAGACCTACTGGCCAGTACTTAGCGGCTGTCTAACATAACCATTGATCAGAGGTGGCATCCCAGGGACTAAACCTAGGAGCCTTGGTGACCAAGGACCAAGCCTTGGTTATCTTTGGACTGTCTTCTTCTGCCAGTTTAGAAACTCTCCTGTTCTCATATTGACAGCTAAAACGTGTACCTACTTGTATTTGCACATTCTCGTTCCTGCCACTCTGATTAAAGATACTAGCTATACTTACTAACAGCATGAGAGTGACTCTTGGGAACTTGCCAAGGGCTACAGCCTGGTATTTAGATTGCCTCAGGTACTTGCCTGTGAGCTCCCAAGACACCAAGTCCAATTTGAAATATCTAACAAGGTTTAGAGTGCCCCACAACACAGTGATGCTTTCCAGCCAGAGATCTTATTTTGCAACACTCTTAACTGAACTAAGGGAAAAATGCAAAGAATCTGCGTTCTATTATTAGCTATTTTGAAATAAGAACCACATTACTTTTTTCAATAAAGATCTGTCAGATTCCTGTCATGAAGTGAAGCCCCCTCTAGCTACAATTTCTCAAATACTGGACTATGAAGTCTGAAAGCATTTAAAGATATTAAACCTATACATATATTGAACCCCTTTAATGTTTCAATGAACATCCAAGAGTTTTATAGAAACCATAAGTGCAAAACAAGCGAGCTATATAAAAAGTGAATGCATTGTTTAAATGGCTGCTGGCTACATACCATTGTTAGGTATGGATAATCAAATCCAGTGAGCCAATTATAATTATAAATTGCAATAGAAAAGTAAGTGGCCAGTATACAGTAAAAACTAAAGAAAAACAAAAAGCCAAAGTCATTCATGGTGTAACTGTAGGGGAGTAAAAGTGACACTAGGAACGTGACCCTCCTTTGTCCCTGTCAGTTGATCTCTTAAGCCAGCCAAGCACAGACTTGAATGAGACTTCACACATGTTCAAGTGTATTCCTGACTTATGATACAAATGAGAAGAAAAATATATTAGTCTAAACTGACTCAGCTTGATAAAAAAAGTTCAGAGAAGATGAGCTGAGAAACCTAAGGAAGCTATTTCCATGCTTTGCTTGTTTGACAGGGCTGCTTCTCATCATCCTACCATGTACACACAGAGTTTTGTAAATCAAAACAAACATAGGGCCAAACACAAAAAAGGGTCTGGCCTGTCACATACTTCATTCTGAAAGTATTTTCCCATGAACAGTATTCTGATTAAATAAACATCTTCTCTCATGGGGCCTTTGTTGCCTTGCTTCTATCAATTAAATTTGCATGAGAAGTTGGATGGAGCCATAACAAAACCTAAAGCCATTTATCTAGAAACCTACCTTTAGCCACCTTGGTTTCAAATCTGGAACAAAAGTTCATACTTGTCATTAAGTATCTGTATTTTCAATTGTCCATGTACATTAAAAGTTTACATCAGTCCTGATGAAGAGCACATATCAACTGCTGAAACTTCCTTAGCCTGATGAAGGGCTTTTGAACCCAAAAGCTTGCTTAAAAATTGTTCTCCAACTATTTAAGTTGGTCTAATAAAAGATATCAGATTAATCCAAAGAACCTTGTCTGCCGATGTCCTTAGACCAACATGGCTACAACCTACACCCCTGTTACATCAATCCAATGTGTTTTTAAATGGCCAAGATGTTTTGACCTAATCAAACTGCCTTCCATCTGACCGACCTTAATGTCAGAGGACACAAGGTAAGCTATCATTACTGTGTATGTTTCTAAAACACATATTAGTGAAGAAGCTGGGGACTCAATATGAAACCAAACTGGAGATGAGTTATTTTCTTTGGAATACATGAATATTTCAACAGATAACCAAAAGAATGTTTCTGAAGCAGTGCATGAAGGAGGCACTGCGTTATCACACATTAAATCTGGTCCAACCTTGTCTCAGAGAAAAGACAAAACACCCTCTCAAACTTGGGGAGTGGGTACTGGATATAATATAAAGATTATGAAGA
>NW_005842258.1:1040239-1044460 GCF_000455745.1 Alligator sinensis | reverse complement strand
GGTAGGGGAGGCAGGGTTGCTCAGCAAGTGAATTGGGAATTCAGCGGTATTAGAAACAAGTTGTGAAGGCAGATGGAATTTGAGGTGTTTAGCTGACATTGTAAAAATTGACAAAAGAATGGTTAAATGTTGTGCTGGTCAATCTTTAAAGCATAGATTGCAAATTAAAATGAGTGAGCGTGCTGTAGTTTAATTTAAACATTTTTTTTCCATTTTTCTTCCAAATTGCACCATCATTTGCTATTAAAAAGTCCCCAGTTTTTGGCCTTTGACAAAAGTTTTTAAAGCAATGTCATAACTAAAACCCTATACACTGTGAGGGTAGCAGTGTTCTGCTCCTCTGTAAGATAGTGATCTCGTCTGCAGTAAATTTTATTTGAAATGCTGTGAAGTTTCAAAATAGTGTTTTTGAATAGTGAAAGTTTCCATTAATTCATTTTATAGCCAGTTGATTAAGAAGAGCCATGGCAGGCGGGTGCCCCCATTTTTTTCCCCCCCCCCTTTTTTTTTTTTTTTTGAAGTAGGGTGATTGCACCCAAAAGTTTGCAAAGAACTTTTCCCCAACTACTCAGTTTGTCTAATAAAAGATATCACATCTACCCAAAGAACCTTGCGTATAACAGAAAAAATGTTTTTAATAGCATGAATTTCTATTGTTTTTAACAGTGTAAATTCCTATTTGAAATCTCTGGGTTTATCACGTGAATCATATTTGCACACCTAATAGTGTCACAGCACCCTGGTTGAGAATCACTGCCTTCAAGACTCACTGGTTCAAAGAGTCATTAGCTTTTGTAAACAACAACCTACTTTGTCAGATGCTATAAATCAGTGGCGCTCAACCTTTTTTTGCTGCGACCCTAAAACCAGGTCGTGACCTCCACCCCCTCTGCTGATGCCAGCAGAGCCTGGGCTGGGCCAGGATTCCAGGGGGCAGCAACGGCAAGAGTCACGTGGACCATACAACACAAGAGCCCCACAGGTGGGAGGGGTGGACCCTCCACAACCCTCAATTGGGTCGCACCCTGAGGTTGGGAGCCACTGCTATAAATGGTCTTATAGAATTATACCATCTATTGAAGTAGGCAGTTGCTTACATAAGCTTATACCTTTGAACCAAATAGTCTTTAAAATGTCACCCTGCCTTACCTCCCTGCCTTACCACCCTGCTTGACCTCAGACTAACACAGCTAACTATTTCTCAATTCTCTCAGATCAACTAAAAACTCTCCCGCTAAGGGCTACAGGGGCAAAGCTTTACTGTAAAAGTTGTGCTGCCAAGTTGCTTTGGGCCACAGTTATAGCAGAAACTGGAACAAGGAAGGACTGTACTGTAATACCACATTGCTGATAACCAGGTCGCATGGAGAAGGAAGCTGCCTGAGTCAAATGCAAAGGGAACAGGAGCTGCAGCTGTGGGGTTGAGAGTAAGTAGATTAGGACAGAGTTGGGGTGAGGAAGAGAGGAGAAATTTAATAGGGCAAGTAGATAAGGAAGAAAATGGAGGGAACAGAGGAGATAGAGCTGATTAAACATGGGGCTGGGGTACCAGAACTGGTATCAGCTAGGCAAGGAAATTGGGACAGGAGTACTGACAGAGGCAGGAGTATTGAAACTGGCTTAGGAACTGGGAGAGAAGAAATAGGAAACTATTGGGGCTGAGAAACATGGACTAGGGTGATTGAAGGCCAGAAGAGGAAGGGGGGGACTGAGACCAAGGAAATTGGGACAGGAGTACTGACAGAGACAGGTGGATTGAAACTGGCTTAGGAACTGGGAGAGAAGAAATAGGAAACTATTGGGGCTGAGAAACATGGACTAGGGTGATTGAAGGCCAGAAGAGGAAGGGGGGGACTGAGACTAAGAAGGAGAGTCAGAAAGGATGAGACTAGACAAATCTTGCTTAGCATTACAGTAAAGGTATGAAATTGCACTATAGCTGAATAAGAAAGAAAACAAGAGTTGCCACAATATTAGCTATATTAATCAAAGGCCTCTACACACTCCACCATCATCTGGATATGTCAGCAGCTGACCAGGAGAAGCCTCTGTAAAATCCTAGCAGCTCTCCCAAAGCATTTTAAATCTACAAAGAATGCAACTTGTAAGATTTATGTCAGTAACCAGGAATCTGGCAAACAATGGACTATTGCCCAACTGTGCAAGATAGCTGACTCAAACCATGAAATCTTAAAAGGTACACTAGTTTCTGAGATTAACAATAGGGATAAAAGATTAAGAAATACAAATGAGAATGCTCTAAGAGCACCCATTTACTCTACAGAGTACCCTGGAGAAGGGCAAAGCTAGTTAAGCAGCTCACACCCAAATGCATAATGCATGGGGAGCAGGAACAGACAATTCACCACGTAGCACAGGGAAAGAGTGAAAACTCACCTACACTCCTATAAAAGCAAACATACAAATACAGAATAGAAGAGATAAAGCACAAGAAGAAATCTGTGCGTATTGGGGGAAAGTGCCCTCATTTTAGGGTCATACGCAATAATTTGGAAAAAGATAAAACTATGCCAAAAGCTAGCGGACAAAGAAGAAAATGTAGCACGTCAAAAAAGTAAAAGAGCTTTTGTGTCTATATGATAGTACAAACAAAATAAAAAGTTGTATATAGCTCAGACTAGTATCAGATGCAAAGACAAGGCAGGAGCAGACAACAACAAATGGAAGGCAAATTAACAGTGGGGACATCACAGAATGCGCTTTGCTACACAGGCTTCCTCAGCATTAAACAAGACAAGAAAGCAAAATAGCAAATCAAGCAAAGCCATTATATACCAGAGCAGTTTAAACTGTAAGAAAAAACCATGGAAATGTGCATGGACTAAAATCTTGGGTAGGTGAGATGATGCAGAAGCTACTGCTTTCAACTAAAACAAAGGAAGTGATTAAACGTAGACGAAACCTAGGACAACTGATCAATGTAACGATGCATAAGGAAACCCATAAGGCTTATCCAGAGTAACCACTGCATGGTGGCTTCCCTGTAGGAAAAAATAGTAAAATATTATGGTGCAAGAGGCAAGGATTTGTGGCGGTAGCTTTTACTGGACCAACTGCATATTTGCGATAGTTTTAGGCAAGCTTTTAAATGCAGGACATCATGTTTTTTTGAAAGAGAGGGATGTGTCCTAGGCCTGCTATATGTGGAAATAAGTGAAAGAATGTAATTAGTACTTCCCCTGCCTCAGAGTACCCAGTGCATAGAGAGAAACAGTGGGAGCAATAAAGCAAGTGAAAAACTAAGGTACCATTGCCAAAGTCACAGTACGCCCAAGTGGGCTAAAGCAGTATGATATCTATTGAAAAGCCAAGTAGGAAGATGCAAAGAGCTAAAAATGCACAGTGCAGCGCTTACCTCATTGCAGGGGGACTAGGCGGGAGGGATGAGGGATTGGCCAGGCCTCTGCAAGAAAGCAAGCTTAAGTCTATGTTTATCTAATTATGTCCTCATGCCTCACAGCACTCTTCAAAGGATCTGGTGGCATGCTCATTGAGAATCACTGCTCTAGGTTGAGGCTGTCCAAAATAAATATACATGGTGGTGCAATACCAAGACATTTTAAACAGTCCTGCCAGTGGGAAATGTAAGAAAATGGTTAAATATTTAAGCCAGTTCTGATATTCATGATTCAAGTAAGAGGTAACTGGAAAAAGGCATGTGAAAGTACAACAAATCCTGATACTGGATGGTATAACACAATAGTATGTTTTGTTGTATAGGATAATATCTAGGAACTTAGAACTCTTCTTTCATGAACTAGCTGATGACCAAGGACAAATTAATGCTGCACCGTAATGGCTATTTTCTTGTGTTTGAACACTTGACAAAGACTGGGACTGAGATAAAAAGTCTATAGGACAGAGACTGGAATTGGGGCAATGAGGTAGGACTGAGAAAGAGACTGGATTGGAAGAAGGACAGGTAGGAGATGGCAGAGTACTAGGGGTCAAGCTTGGAAGATGGAGAGAGGAATGACCAGAAGAGTCAGCGCTTAGCAGAGCAGAGCACACTGCTCTAGAGAGCACAGAATACAACCCCAAATTCCCTTGGTATCATCAAGTACTTGTGAAAACCATTGCAAAGATGTCATCCAGTATGTATGCCAGCACTGTGGGGAAGGAGAACAACTTGCTATTGTTATCATTTACTACATTTGCTCAAGCTATGAATGTGTATGGAATAGATCCATAGCTGCTGAA
>NW_005842258.1:1038024-1040208 GCF_000455745.1 Alligator sinensis | reverse complement strand
TAATGGTGAATATGATAGCAGACAGCAGGATTTCTTTTTATTTGGTTTAGAAATAAATTTAGGAATGTATGCAAAAAAAAAAAAAAATGCTAAAAACATTAAGGCTGCAAAGTCAAATGCTCAATAGTTAAATTCCAGAAAATAGGATTCTTGTAAATGCCAATTCAGTTCCTCATGTGTATGCATTATGATAATCTTTCATCAAATAGTCATATGCTATTTTTTTGCACAAGACCTTTTTCTTGTTCATTAGATAGGCTGGACCTGCTTTCATTAGGCCTCTGCTTCCTTTTTAGAAGAATTTACAAGCATCTCAGTGTTTCCAATGATCTTATTGTGATGAATGAGAGGTGGAGTCCTGGAGGAGGAGAAAAGACTGCAGGGGTGGATCCAAAGTGAGTGCAGTGGTACAGACACACCCCCAGCTTTCAGTCAACAATGCCATGGGAGCACCAGCCAGGAGTAAGAATTTCCCAGCTCCCTTCCCTTTTGTGGTCAGTAGCACCTCCTTTCCTCTCTACCCCTTGACAACTGCTGCTGTCTCCAAGCTGCCCTGGGGACTTTCCAGACCAACTCCTCCCCAGTCCCCCCCTACATGTTGCCTGACAGCCCAGGAGCAAGAGTGGGGGAAAGTAATCTGTTTCCACATAAAGCCTGGGTGGAGTAGGGCAGGAGCAACTCTGGAGCATCCCCCTGCCCCAAGTTGGAGACAGCAGCAGGGGTGGACAGAGGACATGGAGAATGGGAGGGGAAAGGAGGGGATGCTGGGAACGGAGAGGAAAGAAAGTGAGAAGGAAGATTCTTACCTGACTGAGGGTCTTAAAAAAAGAATCCAGCCCAGGAAGAAGGAGGGGAGCTCATCTTTCCTACAGCACTGATCACAGTTCCTGCACCTCCCCCCTTTACAAATTTCTGGATCTGCTCCTGAAAGGCTGTGGGTCCTTTGCTTTGCTCCAGAGGCTCAAAGATCACTGCATCATAATAAATCTGACCTCAGCATACCAGCAGCAATGCCTGATCTTTATCACTTGAGAACTCTGGATGAAGACATGGAAGACCCTGCTCTGGTTCCCCTTCTATAGCATGTTCTCTCCTGATGCCCTTTAATCTTCCTTAATTTCTCTCTGACTTTTCAACTGATCCTAAGAGAAGCTGTACTGCACAACACTAGCAAAGGGGGATAAGACAGTCCACCCAGCTGTGCCCAGCCTGAGGAAAAGCAGCAAGGGAGAGATACCTGGCTAGACTAGCTAGATGACCTCCTAGACTGGGGAAGGGAGCCAAACTCCAAGTTAACTGCTGTCTCTGTGGCCAGCCTGCTAGGCCAAACCATCCATAAGTGAGTCAACAGCTGTCTGAAACCTGAGATCACCAACAGCCACAACCGTCCCATCTCCAACATCTGTCATCCTCTCTCTTTTTTCCCCTCTATGTTTCTATCTTTTGGCAAAGGCAGGAAAAATGGCTATAAACTTTTGTTGTTATATATACAAGACCAACATGGGCTACTAGACTTCACTAGTGTTGATGCAACTTATGCAAACAGAAGGGTGTTTTCAGCTGGCATAGCTATCCACCACTTTAAATGACACAAGCTATTGTAGCAAAACCCCCATATTTTCTTTTTCGTTTTCTTCAATTTAAAATGCATTCCCTCCCCTTCCCCAACCATTTCTGACTTTGTCTCTCCCTCTCTACTCCCTATAGACAAGTATAAGTGAGCTAAGACATAGGATAAGCTTCAGCATTTTATTTTGGTAGCAAGTTGTATTTGTTTTGTTTTTTCTCCTTCTTTATATTGTATAATTATTATGTTTATATTGATTTTTACTGTTCTATGTTACTGTTTTACTGGTACTATATGATTTAGGCCTACATATGTAAGTTAGCATAAGTCATGTCAAGTTTCCATTTTGTTTGTCAAGTCTCTATCTTGTCCCCAGGCCTGGTTGTGTAACCTATGACTCATACCTACCTCACCTTGGTAACTTGGTTCCTGAATGAATGAGGATGAATGAGGGTGCTTGAGAGACAATGGCAGTAGGTCTAAAAATAACTCCCTCTGAATGACCAAACCATCAACACCAATACCTGGACCAACGACCCAGCCCTTGAAACCACCCTCAGCATTCAAGAAACAAAAGATGAGGCAACCCACCATTGTGCCAAGGCTGCACATGCTCA
>NW_005842258.1:982310-1037094 GCF_000455745.1 Alligator sinensis | reverse complement strand
TCATGCATCTGCTGATGCACGATAAAGTGCCATTGGCTTTTCTGATGGCTTCGTCACACTGCCGACTCATGTTCATCTTGGAGTCCACTAGGACTCCAAGATCCCTTTCCACTTCCGTGCCACCCAGCAGTTCATTCCCTAGGCTGTAGGTGTGCTGGACATTTTTCCCCCCTATGTGCAGCACTTTGCATTTCTCCTTGTTGGACTGCATTCTGTTGTTTTCTGCCCACTTGTCCAACCTGTCCAGGTCTGCTTGCAGCTGTTCCCTGCCCTCCGGCATGTCCACTTCTCCCCATAGCTTTGTGTCGTCTGCAAACTTGGACAGAGTACAACATCTTTCACTCCCTCGTCCAAGTCGCTGATGAAGACATTAAAGAGTATCGGTCCAAGGAGGAGCCCTGCAGGACCCCACTGCCCACACCCTTCCAGGTCGAAACCGACCCATCCACCACGACTCTCTGGGTGTGACCCTCTAGCCAATTCGCCACCCACCGGACTGTGTAGTCATCCAAGTCACAGCCTCTTAACTTGTTCACCAGCATGGGGTGGGATACCGTATCGAAGTCCTTCCTGAAATCTAAGTATACGACATCCACCCCTCCTCCTGTGTCCAGGCGTTTCGTAACCTGGTCATAAATAATCTCTGCTCCTCTAACTTCTGTCTTATCCCCACTGCCTTTTTCGCTGATCTCTGCCAGTGTTTTTGTCTCATCCCTGTCTCTAGTGGGTTATGGAATAGAGAAAATCCCACACAATTTACTGATTCGTTTTGATGCACTGGCTGGGGGAGTAGTTAGCTGATTGCACGATTTCACAATGATTACACACTTAATTTATACAACACAATTTTATTTTAAAACTCTTTGCTACGTATATAACACTGCTTAGCCTTAAGAAACACCACAAACATTAAAAACACAATAATTACATATATCAGAAACAATGCTCCAAATGCACTTCCTTCCCAAACAATGCTATAAGAATTAGTGTTACAAAAACAACTACAATTACAACTAAAAGTTAAACTTGAATCAATACTGTTATTTTTCATAATATACTTACAATCCTAGAATTCCGAGAAGCCAAATACCAAAATATGGTTTCATTCCTCAGTAGTACGATTTAATGGGTTGGCCTCAGTAGTACGGTTCAATAGGCTGGCCTCAGCAATACGATTCAATGAGCTGGGCTCACCAGTGATAGGACTACGTCCCCTTCCTTCAGTCCCTTTCGGGCGCTCCGCGGCTTCAGCGTGAACTAAGAGATTCGTGTTCACGGAGAGGCTTGATTAGGCGATCAATCTAATCTGAACTTATACTTGCGATTCTTCCTTCGTTGTTCTGCAAGTGAAGTCACCTCCAAATTGGGACAGTAAGTTACAGGTTTTTATTGAGTGAGCTGCCGTCATTGGGCTCCTCCTACTCAATTCATCATAACTCCCAAATTTGGGCTCGGATCTTACTCAACAGAAATTACCTTTGTTGAGCATTTTTAAATTATTCTTGGGGAGACTTCCATATCACTGTAATTACTCTTTTCTTAGCAATTTGGTTAAAAGGCCTTAGGCTTTGATGTCTCGGGAATTTAGGATATTTACTTTCTTTGTAAAAAATTTCTAAAGGTACAATTTAGATTAAGGTTTTAGGCGAAGTCAGGACATTTCGCACATAGCTCCGAAACAATGAGCTAGATAAGGAGATAGATCCTATCTTCTTCCTGAAACTGGCTAATGGGCAATCTTTACAAACATTCAAACTATTTCATTCAATATGACAATCCCCACTGCCTTTGCCCCAGATCTCTGCCACTTCTTTTGCCTTGTCCCCACTGCCTTTTGCCTCTGTCTTCTGGCTGTTTCCTCCTTGCCACCAGGCTTTTTTCCCTTGCACCAGTGACCTCAAATAACCCTGGGGCCACTTCATCTTAAGTAAACCCAAGCCTCAGTTCCTCAGCCAACTTCTCTCTAGTCCACTGGTTCTGGCAACTTTCACTCCCTACACTTTAACTCTCTATCTCTCACCTTAACCATCCCCCAAGTATCCCAGGTAAACCAAGCACATACATACATACCGTACCATCCAAGTTAGGAACTTACTTGTATGTATGTGTAGGTGGGTTGTATGTGTGTGAACTGGTGAGTGTGTGTGTGTGTCATATATGTCATTGTGTGCACGATATACAAATTAGTGATCTGTGTATGTGTACTGAGTGTGTGGGTATGGGCAATTGATTTTTGTCTAACTTTTGGGGTGTATAGTGTATGTGCTTGAATTGGTGATAGGTATGCATGTGCCTAGGCTGGTTCGGATATGTATGTGCCTGAGTTGGTAGAGTATGTGTGTATCTCCACCCAACTTATTTGTGTGTTTGTATATGTGCAATTGTGTCACACCCTCCTGTCTAACAGGACAATATTGAGATCTTGAGAGTTGGCCTGACCCCACAGGGCAACACTATAAGCAGGTTGTCAGGACAGCTGCATCCACAACAAGAGTCATGCCAGCTTTTAGCTATACTAACTAGGGGATGTGATCTTTTCCCACCCCAACCAATAAACCTGTGCCAGCAAAATTTGGTAGTGTAAACTAGGCTTAAGACATTTAACCACACAAATTCCATCACAAAATACCTTATTTTATTCTTTGTCTGAGACAGTAAATTTCCAAACTTTGGCATGAATTTTCTACATGTTTTGCCAGGGTGTAGTGATGGCATGTGAACATCTTTGACTCTTTTCAGGCTCAACATTAGGAAAAACTTCTTCACATTTAGAGCGTCCAGACTGGAATAAGCTCCCTCCAGAGGTGGTGTAATCACCTACCCTGGGAATCTTCAAGAGGAGACTGGACAGTCACCTTGCTAGGGTCACCTGGCCCTACCTGTCTTTCCTGCCTGGTGCAGGGGGCTGGACCTGATGAGCTTCTGAGGTCCCTTCCAGCCTTACAATATATGAGTCTATGACTTTGGGGGCCCAGTTATCCCATTTAATTTAAGACAACACATCTCTCCTTCACTATGAGTTAGGTAATATTTGTCTGCACAGAGTCAAAGAAAGGACTCTGCCTCAGAAAAAGTTTCTTTTCTATATGACCTTGTTTTGTGTCCCTACCATGAGGGCTGAGAATTTAGTTGATTTCTGAATCTGAACAGAGCTGTATGAAATCACTAAACCATTCACTGACAAAATAAGAAAACCCTACAAGGAAAGCAAACGATGGTTTTCAATGTAGAAAAGTTAGATTTTTTTTTTTTTTTTAAAGAAACGATGAGAGAATGCATGTGGTGATGTTGCAAGGGTAGCATTCCTTTGTCTCAAAGAAACCCCTCTCAAAGGGACTTAGGTCTCAACATTGTAAAGACTAAGGCACATAGTACCCAATGTACTATAATTCCTATCAATGCTACAGTGCATGAATGTGAGCAAGTGCAAATCTTTGTGGGGGACCAGGGTTAGAAGTCTTGGATCAGAAGATATTTGCATCTCTGATTATGCTTCTTCTAGGTTTTTGAACATATGATTACTAGAAAAAATCCTTCGTTTCAATTTTTTTTCTTGTTTTAAATAGACAAATTCTTACGTTTTAGGGAAATCAGAATTAAAAAGGGCTATAATAACCTTGGTACCCAAACAAAATAAACCCCCCTATGCTTAAGTGATTTCAAAAAGCACAATTTGTTTTAAAAGACGCATGTTTGCTCAATACCTTGACAGAACTTTTGGAAGTTTGCTGGCCAAGACCTCTACAAGTTCCTAATATTCAGTTTTCCCATAACGCATTCAGTGAAATTCATGCTTCTTAAAATTTACTGCTTCCTTCTTAGTACTAAATTGCTTGACTTCAGTTGGTTTAGTGATAAAGCATCAGATAGTCCCTTGAGAAGAACTCATCTTAAAACTGAAAAACAAATGTATTAAACTGTTGGGGTTTTTTTAGATACAGAGGCACACCGTTTGAAGTTCACAGAATACAGGAGGTTCAAATAGCTACATAGTGTAAGATTTGTCGTTGCAAGCTTTGCAAGACAGGATTTTACCTGAGACCAAAGATGTTTAAAGAATCATTTGTATGTAATGGTAACTTAATTTGCTACAAATTCCACATATCAATATCTTCTACTTTTTCCAAGTCACCCCAAACTTACATAAACTTTTACCTTTCCCCTATTCCTGTCTCGCCATTTTGTTTCTGTTGCCTTGCTTCTCATTTTTTCCTAACATGAATAGGAATTTGCCTTTTGCCTGCTTCTATCAATATATGTTCCCAAAGTTAGGGTACTGAAGCAGAGAGCCTTCCAGCTTGCAGACTTAGCATCTCCCTTAGCATCCACCCATTGCCACTGTGAGAAATGGGGATGCGGGGAGTTTGGGGGTGGGATTGTTTGTTTGTTTTAAGGAAGAGTTTTCATATCCCAAGCCACATCAGCCAAATCAATTCCAAATCCGGGAGTCATTCAAGAACCATATGTCGCCCTACTACCAGCAAAATCCTCCACCCCGACCTGCGGTTCAGATGCTTCCAAATCCTTTGGTGGGAATCCTACATGCAAGCCCAAGCCTGGAGGCTTGGGGTCAGATGCCCCCGAGTTTCACTTGCCACTGAGCCATATGGCCACAGAAGCAAGCTAGGGAGGAGTCTGCCATTTCCATAAAGTTGGTGTAAAGCCAAGATCTTCCCACTGGAAGTAAAACTGGAAGGCTAACTATGCCTTACCTCGGTCCAGGTACTACCCCCTGCCAAAAAAATGGTCTTCCCCTGCAACTAGGAAAACCACCTTAGTTGTCACGGTATTTCCCCTGCCAGGTAAATATGGATAAGCTAGTGCAGCAGGAGTGGGGTATTCAGATCAATACTGAGAAAGAATCTCTGCTCTCTTCTTGGGCAGCTGCGTGGCCTGGATGTTGGATAGGACACCTTGCTTAGCAACTTGTTCATCTGATCATTGAGGATGGTCAGCTGTAGATATCAAGGGATGTACCAAGTTCTCTTGTTAGTACAGGCAGCATTGCTGTCCAACTCCACAAGTTCAGCTCTCAGGTAGCTCAGGACAAACATCATGCAGTCTGGTGCTCCAGACTCAGCATAATTCCCCTTGCACAGCAGCTGGCACATATAGTCCACAGGGAACTGCAGCCCAGTGCTAGAAAGAGGAGATAGCCATACCTTGAGATTTGACGCTCTGTTTGCTGCATCCAAGCCATCGCAATGTTGTTCAATAAAACACAATATTTACCAGAAAAACAGTGATGCAGGGCTGAAGAGATCTATGATCTATCCTACTATTACTTTACATATGTTCTTAAGACTTCCACTATCCAAATCCCCACGCACTCCCCTGAGACAACTGTCTGTCCAGATTTTCCTAAGTACAGGCTGTTATGCAAAAGAGTGCATTTCCTCATTTGCTTACAATAAACATTGGAAGATCCTTACTGTGCACATGTACCCACTGTATCAGGTGACATGAAACTGGCAGGGGGAAAATGATCATATTCTGCAAGGGCTTCACCTCCAAAAAATAAAATAAATTAGCATTGCTACAAAGGGAACAGAGATGCTCCCAGCTTGGGATGCACCACAGGTAGCATGAGAAGTAAGAAATGCTACTGATATAAATCATATCCCTTCCCAGCAAGTACTCTGATAGTCATTTCCCTGTGCACTTGTCCTAGGGAACACTGAAATGAAGTCAATCCCTTTTTTATGTCCTTGTGACAAGGTATTTAGCAGATTTCACAATTTTGTTTGGAATCTGACAGGGCTGCGCCATAAGTGCTCCTATTCATAGATCCATAGTAGGGCTGTGTGAAATGGCTGGGTTTTTTTCAGTTTCAGAGGACAGTGATTCGTTTTGGTGTTTTGGATCACTGTTCCATTTCAATTCAGCTAAATCTGTTTCAGAGATTTGGATCAACTGGGGAGAGGCAGGCACACCTTGGTAGCTACCGGTTCTCCTGCAACTCCTGCGAAAGCATTGGATGCAGGTGTCGCCGTGGATGTAGTCTTTCTGGACTTCAGCAAGGCCTTTGACACTGTCGACCACCCCATCCTCATTAAAAAACTAGGCGACTGTGGCATCGATGCCTACATAGTCAGATGGATTGCAAATTGGCTGAAGGGTCATACTCAGAGGGTAGTGGTGGACGGGTCATATTTGACCTGAGGGGAAGTGGGCAGCAGAATCCCCCAGGGCTCGGTCCTCGGGCCCACACTGTTCAATTTCACTTAATCAGCGATTTGGACGACGGGGTGAAAAGCAACCTGTTCAAATTTGCTGATTGTAACAGCGTCGCAGCCGCGACTCGGTTACTAGGATGAGGTAGCAGCTGCCGGAGATTAGAACATCCGGGAAATGGGGAATGTAATAACCCAGGCAGCCAATGAGGACCCAGGAAAGAGAAATAAAGAGAGGGAGGAAACTTCTCAGAGTTGCCTTCGGGCACTTAACGATTGAAAGGAGCGAGAGAGAAGCCTGACGGCGAGGAATACAGAGAAAGTCCAGGAGACAGGGACCCACTCCCAGACGATGAAGGGATTTTGGGGGATCGATATGTGTCTCCCCCCCCCCAGATCGCGTCCTACCTGGAAAGACAGCCTCAGTGGTGAGTCTTAAAAAAACAGAGCCGCAGTGCGGAAAACCCCGCAGCTCCGGAGGCACAGCGTGGCAGGATTCCCCGAGCGGGAGGAGAGAGAGAGAGAGAAAGAGAAAGAGGGCAAGGGAGCACCCGACCCTGCCCTGAAGGCACAGTACTCCGATCCCTCACCGGAGAGTGAAGGGAGGCGGGGAGACGGAAAGTGAAAGAAAAAAAAAAAACAGGGAAACTGACTGAGCCGCACTTCGCATGCCGGCACGAGCCACAGCCGGGGAATCCTGGGGTCGGCGTTAATCAGCTGCTAATGAGGCAATTAGCAGCTGATCATCAAATTAACAAGTAGTCCTTACTGTTTGAAACAGTCGGTGAGGACTCACGTGGCGAACTCCTTGTTGCCTGGCGTTCAGAGAGAGCGTAATAGGCTAGGGATAATAAAGCACTCTGGACTAAGATCTGGCCAGCGTGTTCCTTACCGCGGTACCGGTGTGTAACAACTCTTCCTCCCCCAAAAATTTGCGGGTGAAAAGCAACCTGTTCAAATTTGCTGATGATACCAAAATTTGGGGTGAGGTGGGCATGCTAGTAGGGAGGGAAAGACTGCAGAAAAACCTGGATAGGTTGCAGGGGTGGGCTAACAAAAACAGAATCAGTTTCAATACTGACAAGTGCAGGGTGCTGCACTTGGGCAGTAGTAACCAGCAGCACACTTATAAGATGGGAAACTCCCTTCTTGAGAGCATGGAGGCAGAAAGGGATCTTGGAGTTATCATTGACTCCAAGATGAACATGGGCCAACAATGCGAGGTCATGGTCAGCAGGGCTAACCGGAACTTATCGTGCATCTCAAGTAGGTCCAAGGAGGTGATCCTCCCCCTCTATGCAACACTGGTCAGGCCAAAGCTGGAGTACTGTGTCCAGTTCTGGGCACCCCACTTCAAGAGGGATGTGGACAAGATTGAGAGGGTCCAGAGGATGGCCACCCGCAGGATCCGGGGACAGCAGGGCAGACCCTACAGTGAGAGGCTACGGGACCTGAACCTGTTCAGCCTTCACAAGAGAAGGCTGAGGAGGGACCTGGTGACCATCTATAAACTCACTAGGGGGGACCAGAAGGGTTTGGGGGAGACCTTGTTTCCCCTAGCACCCCTGGGGATAACCAGGAATAATGGCCACAAGTTGTTGGAGAGTAGGTTTAGATTAGACATCTGTAAAAACTACTTCACAGTAAGGGTGGCTAGGATCTGGAACCAACTTCCAAGGGAAGTGGTGCTGGCTCCTACCCTAGGGGTCTTCAAGAAGCGGCTTGATGCTTACCTGACGGGTCAATTGAGCCCAGTTTTTCCTCCTGCCCAGGCAGGGGATCGGACTTGAAGATCTACAAGGTCCCTTCTGACCCTACTTCTATGATTCCTCCAGCTGTGCCTGCCTCCCTCCCAGTGGGAGGAGCCATGGGAGAAGCCCCCATGGCTGTCCTGCCCAGCCCCCACCTGGCCCCAACCTCCCAGCACTCTTTTTTTTTAAAAAGCCCTACACTCACTGGCTGCAGTAGTGGTGATCAGGGCTCATGGCAGAGCCACCCCCCCATGCAGCATGGGGCAGTGGGGGGCAGCAGGGATCACCCCCCCACCTGGCATTCACATAGAGCAGGGAATCATGCACTGTCTGGGAGCTGGGGCAACTCCAGCAGTTACCTGGCACCACTCAGCCCCAGAGGTCTCAGCTCCCAGACAGTGCACAGTGCCCTGCCAAGCCATGCTGCACCCACACCATGGGGCAGCTGCCACATGGGTGCCAGGTGGAGGGGGGTGATCCCTGCTGCCCTCCACTGCCCTATGTCACACAGGGGGGTTCTGCCATGAGCCCTGATCACCATTGTTGCAGCTGGTGAGTGTGGGGGGGTTTTTTATGTGCTGGGAGGCTGGGGCTGGCTAGGGCAGCCAGAGGGGCTTCTCCCACAGCTCCTCCAGCTGTGCCTGCCTCTACCCCAGCAGGTGGAGCTGCAGGAGAAGCCCCCATGTCTGCCGTGCCCAGCCCTAGCCCCAGCCCCCGGCCCCGCCTAGCTCCAGGCTCCCAGCACATTAAAAGGAGAGCGATGTGTAGGGGGTGCATGTGGGTGCAAGTACACCCCCTGATATTGGCAGTGCACCACCTGAAACAAGCACCACCAATGCTGCCAACAGTGCCTACAGGCGATTGCCACTTGCCACCCCACACGGCCAGAGGTGGTATCAGAGAATCAGCAATTCAGCCATAGACACAGCTTTAAATGTTTTTTCTATGTACCTCAAGGTACCAGGCATGGCTTGTGAATGCTGCAGTGCTGGGTCAGATGGAGCATCCCATAGGAGCACAGGGGGGCCGCCCACATGCTCAGTGGTGTACCCAGAAGTGGACCAGAAGTACTTCCTGTCCACTTTCGGGTATTCTGGGGAGCTTGCAGGGGGGGCCCCCATGCCACTGGCATGGCAATCGGCCATGGAGGGACCCCAGGTGGCCCTCCAGACCCAGGAGGCATCAATCACCGAGCCAGGGAGGCACACAGAAGGGCCCCCCAGCGCACTGCCCAGAGGACCTAGAAGTGAACCAGAAGTGCTTCTGGTCCACTTCCAGGTCTGTCTGCTGCTGAGGGAGCTGGGGACCCCCTGTGCTCCTGTGGGATGCTCCATCTGCCCCAGCATCACAGCATTCATGAGCCGCCTGGTACCTTGAGGTATGTAGAAAAAACGTTTAAAGCTGTTTCTTTGTGCAAATTGCCGAATCTTTCCGAATCTCTCCAAACTGATTTGAAAGGTTCTGAATCAATTCAGAGAGATTAAAGGGTCTCCTGATTCAATTCAGAGATTTGGCCACCAAATTGGGCTGTATCAAATTAGTGACCGAAGCTTTTCTCTCTCTCACACACTCCTATACACTCCCCCTCCTCTCCCCCGATACAGGTAAATAATGTGAAAGGTCAAAACTAATGTCTCAGATAAAGATTATATAACCTTAAACTCTATAAACTGTGAGCTTACAAACATAAGACACAAATACACAAAATATGAAGTGCTAAATTACAAAATATGAGGTGCAAGAACATCAGCTATAAGCTTGAACCTTGAAAGGTAGAAAGAACAACCTGAGATGCCTCTGGAGCAGTGGCAGCACTCCAGAAGAGGAGGGATCCCCAGTGCCTCCGGGCCCTTAACCACCCACTTGGGATAGTTCATGAGGGAAACTGAAACCCAGGAGTCTCTCCCCTTCAGGCTTTTCCACCTGAGGTTAGGCTCACTAATGGGCAATTCCCCCCTCCCCTCTGGGAAATCCCCTTTCCAGGCATTCATGTCTCCAAAGCCCGACGAGGCTGTCCCCATCTCCCCAATCATGGTGCCTTCTGGCTCAGCAGGAGCCCACAGCTACCGTGGGCTCCTCCCACTGTTGGCCCACTCAGAGCTCTGTGAACCATTCCTTGTACCAGTGGCTCTCCTTTATGCCAGGGACTGGAGACCCAACCTGCCTTGTGCAGTGCCAGGGTCTCAGTCCACTCCCAGACCCTCCATGAGCTGCCTGCGCACCAACCGCCTGGCCTTGTGCCAGAGGTTGGGGAACCCAAGCCATCTCGAACAGCTCCCAGGGCCCTGCCCTTCTCAGACCTGGCATGCACCATTTGTGCACTGAATTCCTGGCGTCGTGCCAAGGGTTGCCGACCTGACCCGCTTCGAGCAGCTCCCAGGGTCTTGGTCTGCTCCCAGACCCAGTGTGCACCGTTTGTGCAGCTCTCACTGCGTTCCCTTGTGGCAGGGCTGGGGAACATGGCTGCCTGCCACTTCCTGTCCAGAGAAGGGGGTTCTTCAGGCTCTTCAGGGCAACAGTTCTACCCTGTTGTCCAGCTCTACCAACTCTTGTTCACCCACCCTCTTCACTGTCCCTCAACGCAGCCACCCATGTGCCAGGCACACTGCTCTTTTATCTCCTCCAGAGGCTCTGCCCCCAGATTGCAAGTGAACCAATCAGGGGGAGGAGGGTGTAGTCCTCACCCAGGTCCATGCTCTTTACCTCACCCCAGGTAGGGGCAGGGCAAGCCTCTCCCCAGCTATTACCCAATTGGTGGGAATGCCCCACCAATCATCTGGAGCCCCTTTCAAGCCAGCCAGCCAGGCCGCTGCTGGCAAGCCCACCACACTTCAAAGTAAGAGGTTGAGATTTGAATGTTTAAAAGACACATCCAGTTCTCTAAAATATACATCAAGCCAGATATTGATCTTCCACCCATAGTGCTCCCCTAACCCAAGTCAGTGTCCATGGGAGTCTTGTCTTCTTTTCTCCTGCTACTTTCAGTCCCTGACCCTTCCTTTGCTTTGGTTGATGACAGACTTTTGTGCTGCTTCATCTCTAGATGCAACTGGAACTTGCCCAAAAAAGAAGTTTCTCCTATCTCCAAGCCAGGAAGTTTGAGAAACCTTTTAATTTTTTATTTTTTTTAATATTGAAGGAAAGTGCAAGTTCTAGGTGCTAACCAATAAGGACAAATCTGGAATACATTTGAAATCTGAAAACAGGTGAGTAGGAGATAGTGAGCTTTGGATCATTTCAGCGTTCTGGGGAGAAAAAGAGGGGGTGACTTATTCAGCCACAGAAAGATTACCTGGTATCAGGACTGTACCTTTTGCCAACTCAGATATGGCTAACTTATAAGTCTAGTCTCTAAATATTTAAGTTTCCACATGCTCAGTAGGAAATCTTATTTGGTAGCTAGTCTCAGAAGATACCACTTGCTCTTCCCATCATCCCCACAGAATTACTGTGGCAGGGCAGGTATGTCCCATAATTGCATCTGCTAAGGATCACTACAGTTCCAGGCAAGACAAAAGAGGACTTGGAGAAGCCCATCTCTCCTATGCACTTAGTGGAGAGGAAGGCCAGAGCATCAGCGGATTGCAAAGGAGCGAGAAGCGAGGTCCATTTGATGGCAAAACTGAAATAAGGACCCAAAGAGGAGCTAGAGATTAAGAGACACTAGTACCAAGAGGCAAAAAGACAGGGGGACCATGATTTAGACCAGAGTACATAAAGGTGGGCTGAGATTAAACTGAACCTGAAAATTAGTGCAATTGATCCAGGGTAAAGTATTAAGAAGTGCCTGAAGGTTCTAAAGGCCTAAAGGTAACCGAGTCCCATTTGCTTCAATTTCACTGGAAGTTTTACATTTTTAAGCATCCTTAAAAATCTGGTCCTCCATGCCTTAGCTCCCCATCCATAAATGGGTACAATAAAATCCCCGTATTGCACAGCTTAGTTGCAAAGATAAATTAATTAATGTCTGTAGAGCACCCAGCCACTGTAGTGATAATAGACACCATAGAACAGCTCAGAAGTTATTGTATAAATCTGCATTCAGAGCACAATTTGAATCATGTTTGGTAAACAGGGGTTAGGAGCACATGTTGAACAGAAAACCTGTATAATTTAATACATATGTGAAAGAGTCAAATTAATGATGCATAGGCCATCTTAATTCTGGCATTTCCTAACTATGGAGCATCTGATTTTGGCATCTCAATACTGCTTTAAACATAGCTTTCAATGAAATCTATACGATATAGCAAATATGTTGTTGGGGGTGCTTAATTTGGCCCAGATTTTTCACACCAGCTTTGATGGGGACAGCCTGAAACATATCTGCTAATCCAGCCATCCTACCTACCTCTTAAGTTATTGCCAGCTATACTGTGGGGAGAAGTGGACACCCTGGAGGGCAGGGAACAACTACAGGAAGACCTGGACAGGTTGGACAAATGGGCAGAAAACAATAGAATGCAATTCAACAAGGAGAAATGCAAAGTGCTGCACCTAGGGAGGAAAAATGTCCAGCACACCTACTGCCTAGGAAATGACCTGCTTGGTAGCATGGAAGCGGAAAAGGATCTTGGCATCCTAGTGGACTCCATGATGAACATGAGTCATCAGTGTGATGAAGTCATCAGAAAAGCTAACTGCACTTTATCATGCATCAGCAGATGCATGACAAACAGAGCCAAGGAGGTGATACTTCCCCTCTATCGGGCGCTGGTCAGACCGCAGTTGGAATACTGCGTGCAGTTTTGGGTGCCACACTTCAAGAGGGATGTGGATAACCTGGAGAGGGTCCAGAGTAGGGACATTTGTATGGTTAAGGGCTTGCAGACCAAGCCCTATGTGGAGAGACTAGGACACCTGGACCTCTTCAGCCTCCGCAAGAGAAGGTTGAGAGGTGACCTTGTGGCTGCCTATAAATTCATCATAGGGGCGCAGAAGGGAATTGATGAGGCTCTATTCACCAAGGCGCCCCTGGGAGTTACAAGAAATAATGGCTATAAGCTAGCAAAGAGCAGGTTTAGACTGGACATTAGGAAGAACTTCTTCACAGTTAGAGTGGCCAAAATCTGGAATGGGCTCCCAAGGGAAGTGGTGCTGTCCCCTACCCTGGGGGTCTTCAAGAAGAGGTTAGATGGGCATCTGGCTGGGGTCATCTGAACCCAGAACTCTTTCCTGCCTATGCAGGGGGTCGGACTCGATGATCTATTGAGGTCCCTTCTGACCCTAACATCTATGAATCTATGAATTAGCAAGTGTTCAACCACAACCAGAAGAGAAGTGGGGAGTATTTGAGCATACAGGATTTTCACAATCCATAGCAGCATTTTTTAATGCAATGCATAAGCAACAATGCTGGAACTCCTTGGCTTTATCTTAATGTTGGAATGTGTTGTTTTGCTTTTCCACAACTTGAAGGGTACCATTTGAAATGCACCGGCTGTTTTCCTTTGAGAAATATGTGCTGTAACAGCATTACCACTTTATCAGTTATTACACTTTTCCATTTTATGACATTTAAAATCTAGCCTTATGTCAAAAGCATGCCTTCATTATAACATTGGGGGGGGAGCAGAAAGGAGGAAACCTCTTTCTGATCTGACACATTGGGGAATCAAAATCTCTATAACTTTTTTTTAATGATTTGATCCTGCATGACTGAAGTCAAAGGCAGCTTAAAGATAGCTCAAAGTATCCCTACACTATGCTGTAGTCACTTCTGTGACTGCCAGGTAGACTTATCAGTAATTAAATAACTTCACAAAAACATGTGCCTAAGCCTTTCTCTACAACTCATTACATTTTTCTGACTAATTCCAAAGAGCCTGTATCACCTATTCCTGGAAAATAGCTCAGGTATTTGCATGGTGTCATTTGCAGAAAACCCATGAATTTCAAACTCTTGCTTTTCAGATAAATACTTTCAAGTCTCTTTAATCTAGTTTGACAGTTCTATATTTATCCATTTCATGCTGCACCGAAGGAATAACTCCGAATGGATTTCTTATCTTTTATAAAAGTTTTGGTGTTTTTCCAGAGCTTCAGAGATTATTTCCCCCTTCCTTTGAAGTACAACTATTGTCTGGCCTGTGCCCTCTCCCACTTGCTGCTGCTTCTTGTTGGCTTTGTATTCCCAGATGGGAGTCAGAAAGTGCCTCCCTTAAAGGTTAATAGGAGAATTCTACCCTCATCAAATCTATAGGGCACCTATAACTTCAGGCAATATTTTGAAACTAATCTCAGGTTTGTAAAAGATATCACAGTAAAGCCATAATTAAGGTAGCTGGTTTTCATCCCAGGAGACAGTCTGGGTAAGGCCACAGAAAATCTTAGTGTGGAGGACAGCAACAAGGCTAGGCCCCAGATCCTTGCCAGAGCTACAGAAAAACTGGTACTGCTTTACAGTAAAGAGTTCTATATATAACGTACTGTAATAGAGTATTGTTTCTGCACCACAAGCCTAATCAAGATATTACAGACTATATGAAGCAGCCCATTCACCCTCAGGCAGCTCAGTGGCTCTTCATCCAAAAGCTACTGTTTCATCAGTGAGACCTTTAACACTGAACCCCACCCCTGCTCTTTGCAGCCCCAGAAAGAAACAGCAGCCATGAATCACAGGGTGCTGACAGATGTGTCCCCTCTTATTCTGAAGACAGCTCAGAGTTTGGCTGCATCAGCTGAGCCCCACTCCTGGCCACACTAACAGATGTTAATGAAGACACTGCGTTGGAGTGCCTCCACCTGAACCCTCATATGAGGGTTCAGATTGCCATCTGATCAAACATTTTTAAAGCATTCTGCAGCTGTGCCCTTGTCAGTACATGGCTGTAGAACACTTTCAGTAGTCGATCACATGACAGACTGTCATATCTGTCACTGCCACTCACGTCTGTCAGCACCCACAGGGTCTGCTCACTCTATTCCAACCTGCCTCTGTTCCAGAAAAGAAAAAAGATGTCTCCTACCTCCCCTCTTAAGACCTGCACCCCAATTTTTATTTTTATTTGGGGGGGGGGAGTAAATATGATCTAAATTAACATTCAATAAAATTCATAGCCAGTCTTTAAAGCAGGGGCCCCAAACTGAACACTGTTCCCTACCAAGTGAAACCTCTAAAAACTCTCTCCAGAATCACGCTCCTTCTTGTGCTCTTTTGTTCTCTGACCCATGAATTCTTTCCCACACAATGGCACAGCTGAAACAGGAATGGAAGGTGTTACAACTTAGCCTAGTTGATGCATTCTTTTAAGAGACAGAAGATGTAGGTTTGAATCTTCTCAGGATGTGTAAATCAGTCAGCCCTCTTGGCCCAAGTCAAAATGGGTAAACACCACAGTCATCTTTGTACCAGGAATTTTCAGACAGTCTAGCACCCTTGGATGTTAGAGCCAAGGAAAGAAGTCGTTTTTGTAGACATACCCTTCAATTTCCACTTTTTCTTGCAACTAAAGGAAACCCATATCCACAAGTAATTTAGCTTTATACAAACTAAGCCATCTAGTCTCACTACTCCTAGTGACAGAGGCCTCCAACCAAGTCTAAATCCAACCTAGCTTTGTGGCGATGAACACTGAGTAACAGAATTCAAATCAAACTGTATTTCTTTGCTGTGGGCTCATATCCAAAAACAATGTCACATAACTTTGGATCTGCTTATGTTCTGGCAAAAATAATGAAGAGCTTACTTGAGGTCTCACAAGAGAAAAGTAGAAGATTTCAGCATTGTCTAGCCTACCTTCAAATCCTAGCCTTCACTCATGACCTAAGCATAAGCCTAATATGGGTCTGATTATTGCCTCCTTTAAAATACACTTCATATAAGACTGAGCTACTTAAAACCTAGGTTCTATGTTCAAACTTCTAAACTGTAAAAAAGGCTGCCCTTAATAGAAGGGAAATGTGACTCTGCTTCACATCTCAGGGGGGATAAATCAATAAAGAAGCCTCTTCAGCACCAAAAAATGTCAATTAGGGCCTCCTGGCTCTTCCTCAAGGCTGTGCCAGTGGGTTTTTTTTTAAAGAAGAGCAGGATAAACGTTTTCTATAATTATTTCCAAAACTGCAGCATTTCAGAGATTTTATAATGTTCCTGCTTGACATTTCTGTGGGTTGCAACGGTGCTCTGTACTGACTTTGTCGTAAATACAGAAGCCATCAATCGTGCTACAACAGCTACCTCCTTCTCTGCCTTTCATAGCCCTTTGCTCCTTATTTTATTCATTATAGAAAGTAATACTGAATGTAGTGCTCAGAAATTGTGCAGATATGACAGTCCTTGAGACAGAAATCCTCTGTCAATATATAACATCAGAAACACTGCAGACCTCCCACTACTTTGTTACAATGCCTCAAACATGTTCTGCAGAGCTGACATCTAAATGAGAGAGGTGTCCGTGTCCATTCATACCTTGATCTGCCATCTTTCCTGACATGGCTAAGACGACTCAATCTAGATTATAAAGGACAATAAAGAGGCCTTTCTAATACTGCCATTTTGTGAATATTATCCCAAAATTGTAAATATATAAGTGATTTTTCCCCAGTACAAAGATCCACACGTCAATAGTTCTTAACCTGTGGTAGAATTTCTGTTCACAACATTTATATTTTCTAGATTTCTCCAGTCAAGGAAAGAAGGGCTGTAAGTATGATAATTTGTTAAACCAATATATACACAGAAGCCATTAAGCCAGTTAGCTTTAGTAAAGCTAATTTAAACATTGTGATGTGCTCCTTGCCAAGTTTTTATATAATGGTTATGAACCTGAAACAGCACCAGAGCTCTGGTTTACAATCCTGTGGGTAAAGGGCCTATCCCACAGTTGGATCAAGAGATAAACTGTTCCACTGATGGAAGGATGTACAGATTTTTTAACAAAAAGACTCAGGCTGTAGCTAATATAAGCAGGAGTTAGCTACCTGTACAGGAAATTTTAACTTGGGACATCTAGGTGGTCTTTAGAAATGGAGTGAAATAAGTAAATAATTTTCTGCAGAGAAAAGAAAGGCTTATAACTTATTTGTGTTGCTGATAGTTGCTTGCTGTCTGCCACTGTAGTATTCTGCATGAGCATTATGCTCACCAAAGGCTCTAATATAAAACTCTGAACAATGCAGTCATAAATTTGATGAATAGCACAATGAGCATAAGCCATACTTGGGAGCTGCAGCAAATGCTGGAAAGCTGATGTGGCTCAAAAATTGGATCCCGTGACTGGACTGGACTGCCTTTAAATGAGTCGCCTGACCTCAAAATACAAGCCTGCCAAGGGTGGATTTATTATTATTATGGGTTTATTGTTTCTCAGGTTTTACATTGTTGAACTACCATTCTAGAAAATGACAATGCAACCAATGGCAACATCTTCCAGGAGGGCTGCCAATGGCTCATTCTGGGTGTTGTGACATTACAAAAACACTATTGTATCTCATAAGTAGGCCACTAAAATGATGACTGCTCACAGAGCTTTGCAACATGGTATTAGAAGAACCCACTATATATTTGTTTCAATACTTAATCTGTAAAATCACTGATTTTGTCATACACTAAATAGGCTTGTGCCATAACAAATGAGCCTATACCATTTAAATCAATGATGACAATAAAAATCCCATTGCTACCAGGAATTAACGGGTATTAGCAAGAATGGGGCACTTTGCAGTAATTATGCATTGTGATAAGAAGGCAGCAAGAGTTTTCAAAAGCTACTTGATTTATTGCCAGACTACCAAGTATTGAGATTTGTTTACCAGGACATGTTGCACTCTGGTCAACCTACTGGCCTACCTAATCTAGGAGTATCAAGAAAAACATGCGCCAGAAAAAAGTCCTTTGAGTATGTACAGAAACGGTGAAAACAAGAACAGAATGTATTAAGTAAGGAAAACCCTAAAAATGAGGTCTTACAAATGAGGGCTTATACTTTGCTCATCCATCAGATCTCCTTCCTCCATATACTTGTATTATTACTACTTCTACTAGATATTCGTTTTGCCTGTATGATTGAAACAAATGAAGATAATGGCATCATTCTCAGACAAAGGGATCACAAAATAGAAGTGCAATTTGCATCCATTTAAGTCTTTTATTCATACAGCATTGCAAAATGGCTCCAGCTCTATCAGGAGCTGAAGCAAACAATCTGAGTACAAACTCAAGCTTTCCCAGAATACACCAGGTTCTGATTTAGCCCATTCTGCAGATAGGTCTGACCTGGATCAAAGATTTTGATTTGATCTCATTTCCCCTTTTAGATTCACCTCTTTTATAATGAAAGCATAAATCAAACATATTCCTCTGAATATTTTCATAGATTTTAGCCTAATGAATTACGTTTAAGGTATCTGTAAAATCAAAATCTTGCTTAAGCACTCTTACTCCTACCATTTTGTCAAAATCTACAATCTACTAGCTATTTATACTTTTGCTTGCATGATAAAGGCCTTTCAGTCCTGCTACACCATAAACTTGGCTTCCTATTTGAAATTTAGAATTGCCTAATTTCCTGCTCATATTTTATATTATCTGTCACCCCACCAAAACAGTGTTGTTTCCTAAAATGTCAACCATTGCTATGCAGGGTGTGGCAGAAAGCCACCTTTGTTTCCCTCCCAACAACTCAGCTCTGTGACAATTTTAATTAGGATGGGCCCAGCAGAGAGACGCATCCTTACCTTATCTCTTTAGGTAACCTGAGCTGGATACATTCCTGAGGGAGGGGGGAAACCTGCTCCCTCTGCCTATGTGACTAGTATCACATGCCAGGATGAGGGGCTTCCCTCTTGGTGGGCTAGAGTCTGCCTGGCAACTAGTGATGTATTTCAAACTAGTTGGCTTACAGCCAACAGGTACTGACCTCCATTGGACCAAGTAAATGAAGTCACAAGGGCTATATAAGTTAAGGACTGCCTGGGAGGAGGGGCAGTAGCCATGAGGGTTACTCAGGAAAAAAGAAGAGCTGTACATCTGAAACTGGCTCTCTCTCAAAACTCACGATCAAGGAACTACCTGCTTCCAGAGGGATTCTCCAACTGCCTCTGGATGATAGTTGTGAGTAAGCTACCTGAGATCCAACTAGATACATAGCTTGCAGTAACTCAGATGTGAGATCAAAGGCTACCCAGCCACAGGAGTTTGCTCAATGGGATTTATCTGATATTGCTCTACCCTGTACCCTATTATAACCCTACCCTCTGTAACCAATAAAGTTCTCCTTGGTACCTAGTGTGGGAGACTTATTGGGTGTGGGTCTAGATTACGCCTTGGGGTCCCCTTGGTTCGGCTGACTAAGGGAGACCACTACTTGTGCTTCTGAGTGGGGGAAGCATCCCAACTTCTTGAAGTAAATCAAGTCCCCTTGAGGGCTACTAGGCCTTTGTTTCCCAGAGTGCACAGAGCCTGAATTAAGTCCAGAGGTCTGGGTGGTGGCAGTGGAACCCCCAGGCTAGCGGGTGTGCTCCAGGAAGGGGGTTGACCAGTCATGAGGTGCCCCTAGGGAGGCACTTGGAGCCTGGAAGGTGGTTGGGCACAGGGAGGTGGGTGGCTCAACACAGGAGCGCTCCCTACTGGCCCGCCACATGGGGTCATATGATTTTAGAGTTTGTATGACAAAAAATATAATGGTATGCTTCTCTTCTCCTTTCCTCCTTATTGCTTTCCCTGCTATTCCCTTCTATTCCCAGGTTAATTAAACCACCAACATTTCACTTATACCAGTGTAGTTCACACCATCATTTAGATACAATTCCTGAACAAACTCCACCATGTTTTCTCTTTTACAAATTCTGGCATATACTGCAAAGATAGCAGTTTCTATAAGTGGTGCATTCCAGCACCACTACTTAGGTTTTTCAGCTCACTGTATATTAAGATAACTAAAGATTTTTACCCCATTACAATCATTTTTTTTTCTTACCACTGTACTGTAGCAACCAACTGTTAGATTGACCTTCATTAAGACCCTGACTTAGCAAACCATTCTCATTTAGCAAAGCATTAACATATTTAACTTGAAATATGGTTCTGTCCAATTAAACACATGCTCAAAGATAGGCATTATGGTTATTGTTGAACAGAGTTCTTCAAGGTCTGATCCAGAGCCCACTGAAGACCTCTCCCACCAACTTTAGTCAGTTTGGAGAGGGTGAATATGTGCAATAGTCAACAGGTGCGTTGAGACGAGTGTGCACATGCCTCTTACAGTGTCTCAAAGCCCTTTGAAATGCTGCAAGAGGCACATGTGGGAATGAAAAAATGTTCCCTGCAGGGCAAAATTAGACTCCTGGATATCCAGGAGTCAAGAAAACCTGCAGATCCCGGACCGTGCCCTGAGGCAACTGCCAGCTGGGTCCTCCACAGAGATACTCCGGTAGCTAACCAGAGCATTTCTATGGTTGGCCCTCAACCCAGTGCTGAAGAACACTGCCTGCTCATGCAGGGCAGGCAGTGTGCCAGCCGCAGGGAGCTGGATCCGGGCTCCTGCAAGTAAGGGGGGGAGGGGCTGGAGGAGGGGACCATGGGGGGAGGGCCAGGGCTGGACCCTCCCTTTGCCAGCTAGCCCCCTGATCCCTGCCCCACCCAGCCCCCACCTGCCCCCCAATCACTGCTCTGCCCAGCCCCAGCATCCCAGCAAATAAAAAAAATAAAAAAAGCCCACAACCACCAGCAGTAGCAGCTGCCATTGGGGGTCATTGGGGCCTCATAGCAGAGCCCGCCAGCAGCACAGGGCCGGGGTGACAGCACCAGTGGCCCCAGCTGGAGCTGCACAATGCCCTGCCAACTATAGCCCCCACAGCCATTGCTACTGCCAGTGAGTATGAGGCTTTTTAAAATTTTTGTTAAGTGCCGGTAGGCTGGGGCTGGGTAGGGCAGCAATCTGAGGGGCTGGGGAGCAAGCATGGCCGGGGAATGTGGGCCCTGCAGTGGAGGGTAGCCCCTGCTGGAAGGACTGTAACCCCTGTTGGGGGGCAGTCTGAGAGCTGTGCTGAGGGACTGCACCCTGCAGGGGGCTGGAGACCCACCCCTCCTAAGCAGCGCCCCCACAATCCACCCACATCCCTCCACAGCCACTTACATACCACCCCCCCCCTTCTGCAAACCCCACATCCCCCCAGCACACACCCTGTGTGCCCAGCTGCCAGACAGGATGAGACCTACTGGCAGGAGCTGTGGCTGCAGGGGCAGCTGTCCCCACATCCTGGTTACTGAAGAGGTCACATGGAGCTCTAACTGCTGTATGGTAAGAAAATTAAAGACAAACAGCAAAATATATAGGAATTTATTTCATTATGATGATAGAGACACTGGTAGGCTTCCAAATTGCTTTAACACTGTAGATATATCAATAAAACATTGCCCAACTGATCACTGTCTCTCACTCTCTATTTATAGTGGTTTTTTGTTTTAATTGTGGAGGAACATGGATTTGGGGGTATTTTTACAGAATGACTTTGGAATTTTTATCAGGGATTTTTCAGTTTGCAAATAGGGAACACCAGAATTCCTGCTAGGAAGGCAAGCAGCAGGACCCAGGCAGAGGAGCCTGCTCAGAACTGGCACCTTGGACCCAGCTGGAAGTGGCTGACCTCCTGGCCAGTTGGGGCCAGGAGGACATCCTTTGGTAGTTCAAAGCAGGCCACCACACTGGGAACATCTTCCGGGCGATACCTGGGTGGAGGCACACGTGGCAGTAGTGCTGCACAAAGGCCAACTCTGCAGCCACAGCCCACTGGCAGCTGGCCCAGAGGGGCAGATGCCTCTGCTGGCTGTGCAGTCCCCATCCAGGTCTGGCAGGTGCGCAGTAGGTCACAGCTAGGCAGCAGCCCCCACTGCCAGACTGCTGCAGTGGGTAAAGGGTGCAGGGAATTCTCAGGGCTGCTTCAGCAGTCCAGCTGGCACAAGGGGTAGTGTCCCCAGGTACCAATTAGCTGGGTCCCAGAGCTCCTGAGAGCAAGTAGCCCTGAGCTATTTGACAGGGCAGCTTTTCATACTGCTGGGGACAGCACAGGTGCTGACCCCAGGCTCTAGCTCCCCCTGACCCCAAGTTGTAGCTCCCCCTGGCCAGGCAGGGTTATTTTGCCCCAAGTGGCAAAATTTGCCCCACACCAAAGTGCATGTCCAGGCACATGCACTGAGGCAAAAAGCCCTGGCTCAAATTTGTTCCGCTTCTATTTGAGCAGGTGCAAGCATATGTGTAGCTCAATGAGGACAAAGCTTTTAACTTCACCCGGGCAAATTTTAGATCTTGTTCTAAAGTGTGCTTTTGTCATATATTGGCATAGGAATATAAAAAAAAAAATCCAAAAGATAGAGCTGATTTAAAAAAAGAAACACAAGGTTTCTGACAGAAAATATAGTTTTGTCAAAATATAAATGTTTCACAGGAATGCATTCATTTCAATGAGGTTTTCAATAAGTGGTAGTCAACATGTACTTTCAAGTGACTTACTTTACTTCAATAGTGTTGAAATCTTCCATTTTAGCATTATCATTTCAATTCATTTTCCTAACTGTATATCAAAATATTCCTTTCACCATCTTATACATGTACACTGGATAGTTACTCTATTATATTTAAACTTTTGACCAAGGAAGAGTTTTGATATTACAGAAGCAAATCTGTTTGCAATTGTGTTCAACAGGAAATTGCAAAGTTTTGGCAGTTCTGATAATTTAATAGCTAGCTTCTATTAGCTGCTTCTAGTTATTATCAGTCAACATGGAAATCTACTTTTCAGCATCCTCATCTATCACCTTATAAACTCATTGTACAGATGCAGGTCCACAATTGACATATTGCCCAAAGTTCACAAATGAACCTCACCTTTTAAAGGCAGTGGTAATTTTCTGTGCTCAAACAAGTTATGGTGCATCAGATATTCATATTCAAGAGAAGATCATTACTCCTGTTGGTGAAACCTGCAATTCCAGAAATTTAGAGTGGGGCCATTATGAAGATTAATAAGCAAAAAAAAGTGTAGTACTATTGCAGTCAGTTTACATCTTCAAAGCACTTTAAATACAGGAAGTAATTAATCCTCAAATAAATCTTCTATGGTAGCAAAATGAAATTGTCATCATCACTAGAGGTCTGCGTTTAATATGACAAGTAGAGCTAAATTCTGCAGGAAGGCTGCTTGGTTTCTAGGGCATTCTGGGAATTTTGTGACAGATTCCCTTACATTAAGAAATTAAGACCACATGTTCAGGCAATGAAACTGGCACATAGCTCTGAGGTCAATGGAGCTACATAGGAATACATCAGCTAAGGAGTCACTCAATGGAATTTGAAATTGAAAAATAGGAAGTGAACAGTGGCCCCCTGGGCCCAATTGATTTCTCACTCTCCTATTATTTAAAAAAATAAATGTAGCATATTGAAAAAACAGTACAGTTTAGCATCACAGAACTTCTCAGGAGGAAACTAAAGTTTTTGGCACTGGGATTCAGGATGGTGTAGGAGCTGATCTGAGACAGCGAGACAAACAGTCACAGAATACTTTTGCAAGAACAATCAGTGAAGTAACTACACCAATTGCTATATTGTCACTTGCTTTCACTGCTAACATCTCTTTGAGATGAATGGGGTAGTTCACACCTCTCAGCACAGAATAAACCTTGTTCAGAGTTACAAAGCTCTCTTCAGAATCAAAAGGCCAGAAATATTTTTTTCCCCTCTTGAGCTGAAACTAAGATTCAGATTTCAAAACTACATTGATAAGTGGATTCAATATCACTGAATATAGGTTCTTGACTTCCTGAGAACCTGTGAGTACATAACTATTAATCAAATGTCAGTTGCAGTTATTGTACAACTTCATTCAAATTTCAGCATACCAGCATCCACAGGCTTGCCAGAAAAAATTGTTTTTCACTGTAGTATGGAAGTGAGCAGCAGCGATTCTCTGATGCTAAGACCAAAGAGTTAGACAGTCTCTTCTTCTCAGCACTTGCTCATCTTTCTTTCCTCTTGCACCCTTCATAACTGTGGCTTATTTAGATCTGTTAAAAATGGTTCATGTAAGATTCCTTGCTTGCTGAGACTTGGGGATTGTTCTACCATCCATTGAAATTTATCGTAACACTCCCATTGATTTCACTGAGGCAGGATCTAACACTGCTGTTGTGAGGACAATGGCAAAACTCCCATAGACTCCAGTGGCTGCAGAATTAAGCTACTTGTTAAGCTACTACTTAAAGTAGTAACACAAAGGACAAATACTAATGAAGTACAGAGGTAAATGGATCATATCAGAGGTACAGCAACACTTTTTAGCACATGTGAAATATAACAAATTCACTGGAAACTATCCCCCCTTCAGCAACAGCAAAGCTTTGAGGAAAAGCCATCTCTTACATAATCAATAGAGACAACCTTTTCTATCAGCTTACCTCACTAATCTCATACTTCAGAATATTTCCATTTTTTATCTGAGAGCTCAGTAGGCAGAAGCCATGCTTCTAAACAGCTGTCTTTTTCATCTACATTGTTGTGTTAGAATGTAATGCATTGGATTCCCCATTACAGCCATTTCCCAAACTAAAATGTAGATGTCCCTTCTCCCCACACCTTTAATATATGTCTGCCTCAATAATCAGGCATCTGGGCAACAAGAAGATGCAAAGAGCATTCATTGTTCAATGTAATGAATTGCATTAGGAGCAAGAGTGGGTTTACTGAAGAACTGTATAAAATGCAATTTGTGGTTGGTTGGCCTGTTTTGTTTCCCTATCTTTCTTGTTTGGATCCAATAGATGCCAAGAAAAAAATGTCTCGACTTTCCAAAACAATTTCCTACATAGGTAAGTACTTAAAGAATAAGGATCGAAACTCATTGTAAACTGCCAAAACATCCAGTGAACTAATAGTTTGTGAGAATCTAAGATTTTAGTTATGACATTTGATGGACTGAAGAGAAGAATTGACGGTCTGGAATGCTAGAGGGGAAAGTACAGACCTTAAGTGTGAACCAAAGTTTTGGCAGAAGAGTCACAAAAGAATGGATATTAGAAATACCAGAGACGGAAATGGCAAGAAAAGTGGCAAGATTTGGTGAGACCCTTTGAAGCTCAATCCCTCCTTTCTGCCCAATTTAGCTTGTATTTTCTTAGCCCCCACCTCCTCGTTGCTTTCTCTCTATTCCCAAGTTAATCAAGCAAGCAGAATTTCACTTGTATCACTTCATTTACATATCATTCCTGAATAAACTCAGCCAGTCGTCTTTTCCAGATCCTGGCATATATTGCACAGATATCTACAGGTCCAACAGAAAGGCCAGTTGAAACTCCATCAAGAACACAAGTATTGAAAATCCCATATAAGGGGTTTTAAGCAATATAATTTTTCACATGGAAAAACACACACAGTTTGGAGCTATTCAAGTGCAGCATCTCACAATCTTAGCTTCTCTCCCAGTTTCCCTGTCAGTCATGCCAGAAAGGGAATCTAAAAGAAGCAACATGGTCTTTTTTCTGTTAAGCAATACCAATTGGCTGAACCATGTTGCTGGGTTGTAAACCTAGAATCCTCTTTGATTCTTAAAGATGAAGTACACATATGATTAAATAGGAAGCAGAGGTTTACATGGATGAGCAGTATGTTGCCTAACTACATGAAAGTGGTTACTCTTAATAAAAGACCCTTGACTTTTATTACTCCAAAAGCTGGAGTACTGTGTCCAGTTCTGGGCACCCCACTTCAAGAGGGATGTGGACAATATTGAGAGGGTCCAGAGAAGGGCCACCCGCATGATCTGGGGACAGCAGGGCAGACCCTACAATGAGAGGCTATAGGACCTGAACCTGTTCAGCCTTCACAAGAGAAGGCTGAGGGGGGACCTTGTGACCATCTATAAACTCAGTAGGGGGGACCAAAAGGGTTTGGGGGAGACCTTGTTTCCCCTAGCGCCCCCCGGGATAACAAGGAATAATGGCCACAAGTTGTTGGAGAGTAGGTTTAGATTAGACATCTGTAAGAACTACTTCACAGTTAGGGTGGCTAGGATCTGGAACCAACTTCCAAGGGAAGTGGTGCTGGCTCCTATCCTGGGGGTCTTTAAGAAGCGGCTTGATGCCTACCTGACTGGGGTCAATTGAGCCCAGTTTTCCTCCTGCCCAGGCAGGGGGTCGGACTGAAGATCTACAAAGTCCCTTCCGACCCTACTTCTATGATTCTATGACTAATACAAAGGGTTTATAGGACATCTTGTCTGAGACATGAACCTCTTCAAACTTGCATTGCTTCCAGCTGATCACAAATATAGTTAATCAGACTGGCAGTTACTTTTATAAACAGGAACTAATTGGCTCTCTACTGTAGTTAAACAGATTTGTACACTGAAGATTATCTAGAGACACCTGCTGGAGGTCAGCTTCAGATTTCCTGCTTGTACTGATGGAACTTCACTGAGCAATGAAAGGTATATTCCTACTTGGAAAGGCAGGGGCTCTGGCCTCCACTAAAGTCAACAGCAAAACTCAAGGCCTTAAAACCTAGCCAAAAAAAGAAAAGTCACTTAGAAAGAAAAGACATTAAGCCCAATGCTGCATAACCAAGAATATATTGGAAAGAAAGATGTTCCCTGCTCCTTAACAGCACCTGTCATTCTGTGCGTCTAAAACAGCGTTAAATCTAGTTGAATCATGTCTGCCATTGCCTAGATTATCAGCTGCAGCAGGGATGGCTGCAGTTAACACACCAAATCCTGGTTAGCACATGCCTCTGTGACAACGGTGCAAACTTATTCAGTCCATTATGATAGCCAAATATAATGGAAGGACACATATTTGAGTCTGCATCCTTGGAGGTTTTTAAAACCTGACTAAACAATGCCTTGGCTGGGATGATATAGTTGGGGATGATCCTGCTTTGAGCAGGGGGTTGGATTAAATGACACACTGAGGTCCCTTTCAACCCTAATTTTCTATTAGATCACCACTTACCTTGCATCAGGAAATCTACTAAGTGGACATTTCATTAAATGATCCCAATATGTTGTTTTGATGCATGAAAATCATCACAGCAGATGAAAAGCAACTCCTGTCCTTTGATAAGGAAAGAAAACATTGCTTTTACACAATTTTTAAAAAAATAAGCATTAATCAACGTTTGGAGTATTTCTTTTAGACTAAGTAGTGGGCTTGAGTTTTTTGCCTTACAGCAAATCATATGTAGGAATACAGAATCATGCGTTTCTTCTCTCTACTAAAAACAAAAAAAGTGGAAGCATCATAATTTTCAAGAGGAGGCCATCAAACAATAACATCCTTTTCCATGCTTTGGATCTTTGGTCATAGCACCAGAGAGAAAAATCACATTCTGTTTTGTTAATATGTTTGGGTTAGCTACAACTCAGGGAACGGTTTCCTCATCCTAGTTATTCAGTAACTTCTGTTGACAGGTCCAACTGTAGACTCTGTTAAGTAATTCATGTTTCTTCTTTGAAAAAGATAAAAAGTATTCAATACAGATTAAGTACTTTCTCTGCATCTTACATACGAGTCAGGCAGGGATTGAAAAACCACACACCTCCTGTCTCCACGGCTCCAAAAGGATCTACAGAACACTTTGGTAAGACACCCGCTGGATTATTAGAGGTCTATAAAACCTGTGTTTCAACATCCACTGTTATGTGTAAACATATGGGGTACCCCCAAACAGGTCTGTTTTGCAATTGAGAGCAGAAACTTAAAAGTAAAGTCTTGCCTAGACATGCAGGGCATTTTTACACATGTTCCGGGACGCGTGTTTAATTAGCAAGTTGCACTAATTAATTTAAGTTGCATCTGATCGTCACGTGTATCAGTGTCTCTGTGTTGAAAAAATGGTGGCAGGGTGCTTTGAACTAAAGCTTGCTCAACAAGCTTTAGTTCAAAGCACCCCACCACCATTTTTCAGTGCAGGAACGCTGATACATGCGATGCTAGAGTCTGCTGGAGTACATTAATTTCTGCACTCCAGCAGACTCGATTAATCGAATCAGAAGCAATGATCATAACCTCATAGAAGAAAGTTTCAAACAGGATTCTTCATGGTTCACGTGACCAGACTCGGGAATATAATCCCAGTTGGGGTGGTTCAGGCACCTACCCTGGAGATCTTCAGAAGGAGACTGGATGCACACCCTGTTGGGGTTATTTGACCCCAGCAGTCTTTCCGGCCCAGAGCAGGGGGACTGGACCAGATAATCTCACAAGGTCCCTTCCAGTCCTAAACTGTGAATCTGCGAGTCTGCTCCTACGCACTGGATTTCCAGCACATCAGAGCAGGCTTCCTGTATATGTATAGGAGCCCACAGTTTGCATCAGTTTAACCAAAATACTCCCTTCTCCTCTCCCCCATGTCAGAAGGTTTGTTTTAATTTAACTATATCATCATGGTTAAACCCTGCTTTGTGTGCAGACTGGGTTGTAGGACAAGTTTTCCAAACTTTCAAATGAATTTTTGGTCTAACTGAATCTGGGGCAGTTTATAATTTTAGGGAATTAAAGTATACAAAATACGATGGCTTCACGTGGGGAAAAAATTACAGTTTTTCAAGACAGTGCTTTTAGTTTTTGGAGTTACTAGAACACAGACAGCAAAGCAAAGTGCAAGAGTACAAACCCACGAAGCCTTTAACAGAAAAGGCAAGAGTCCTCATGTTCATGAACTGCTGAGTTTTGGACAGATTTAATTGTTATGCTTATAGCTGACTCACAGCTGAAAGGTTTTTTTGTTGAAAAGATGGTTTAGGGAGACTTACAGGCTCTTCAGCAAATCTGACTAGAACTCAGTCTCACCCCAGTATTCTTCCCCTCCCCCCTTCTTCCACCGTAGTATGCACACAAGGAGGGTTCAGAAAAAACAACGTCCCTTTAAGTTTGAAGTTTAGGCCTATGCAGTTCTCCCCCACTCCCTTGGCTATGAATTAACTCAATACTCAACTAGTATGCTTGTACACAGACAAGCACAAAGGACATAGCACAGAACAGCAATGATTGTTCAGCAGTCAGCACTGCACATGAAGCAGGGATTTTCTAGGTCATTTTAATATAGTTCATCATTTCAACTTGTTGGGCTGATACTGCCAAATCAGCAGATGTACTTCTTAAAAGAAAGCCTCACCAATTTTGCACAGGGCAGCATTCTGAAAACTCATGGAAAGAGCAACACTTTGCAACAGTGAATCACACTGTAAAATAAAGGCTCATGATGACTGGGCTGGAGACTCAGGTGCTGTAGACTGACTTAGTGCCATGCTGATTTACGCCACCAAGAGATCGGTCCTCCATCTAAGTAACAAAATTGCTGAAGCCAACAGCTGTCTAAGAAATGTCAAATGTAATTCTAAAAAAGTTACCTCTAAAGACATACTACAAGCACACATGAAGCTATTGTTTCTCATGCCGTAGAAATGGTTTGGCTATGTGTAAACACAGAGAAAGCTAATGGTTTGGCATGTTGGTGTTCTGGTATCTAGACAGACTGGAGAATGCAAGGAATGAATGTAAACCATTGGAGAGAGTAAATAGAGTTAAAAAATTTAGTATAGTACTTGGACTGTTGCTCCCACTTGGACTGAGCTAGTGATCCACAAGCATGCAGCAATTCTGAAATACTGTGTTGTTTAATTACAGTTAGATTGTGGTCCCCTTCCTCACACTGAATTGTGCTTTACATCAAGTCTATTCTCAGCTGAAGTCAATGGAACAACTTGTAAGCAAACTGCAATTCTGTATCCGGAATCTAACCCATATCTTTTTAGCTAAAGGTCATGAGTGGTCTGGTAAGTGTTCCTCAGTTGTATTCAGAAGGAAACATTTTAAGAAACAAATAATCAGAGTGTGGGCAGAGGAGGTAAATTCAAAGTGTTCTTCTTTTAAAAAAATAAGAAAGCAGGAGTACCACTGTTTTCAACATAGATACTTGCTTTATGAAAGATGATTCCTGTGCGGGCCCTTTTTCACACCGCACGGGCTGTGGCCAGCAGCCCGGGCACGCTGGGTCGGAGAGAACAGGCGACACGCTGGAATTAGGCACAGACGCTTAATGGTTGATTCAAGATTGTTTACTTACACCGAAGATGGTCGCGGTGTAGGCTGGACAGTTTCCCAGGCACAGCTCCGCTTAAATCCTCGTTTGAGGACTCAGACAACACTCAGATCACTCCCACGGAGTTGTCAAGGCTCCGTGAATCCTTTTGCACGCAGGGAGAGGGATACATCGAGGTTTGCGCTCGGTGACGGGGAGAGGCTAGAGGCTGATCAGACCCCTGTTGCCTGCTTGAAATGCACTGGGTCCAATAGGCTCTGCAGCGCTTAGAGATCTTCACACAGCATGAAGTCTCCTCCTCCTGGTATTCGTGGAGTCCTCCAACTTGGGCGGAAACCACCCAAGCCTTTTATACGGCTAGCAAGCCAATCGCTAGCCGCCACGTGTGAATAATTTCACGCAAGCCAATAATGGGGTTCGAATTAGAATACAAATGGCGGGAACTCTTTGCAAAGTGCATTTCTGTGCCGCAAAGAAGAAATGCACACTGCAAAGAAAGCTACAAGTTGGCGGGAATTCTTTTGCACCAGGGTTTTCCTCTGCAGCAGAAAACTCCACCGTACAAAGAAGCTGCAACTTAGCAGGAACATAATTCAGTGGTGCCAAAGCACACACAAAACAAAAATCACACCTTTGGGTTGTGACAATTCCCTGGGAAAAAATGTACACAAACATCTCCTGAAGAGCAGCATCCCTAGGTAAGGGCTGTGGCATCTCCACATGTCTCACTCCAAATGAAAGCACAGAGAGATGCAAGAGAGTGCTGCCTCACCTGAGTACAGCTGAATTAATTCAAAAAAGGAGAAGGAAGTAGGATCTGTCCAAGAGTTTGTTGGAGCTGCTAGAAATTAGATCTAAGAATGAAAGAAAAAGCTAGCGAACAGCAGGTGAGAGAGATCCGGAGTATAGGTGAGGGAGTGAGAGAAAAGAGCAGCATCACAGGCACCTGATTCCAACAGTGAAATTAAAGCATGCCTGAGGATGGGTTTGAACTGGCCATAGGGAAGACAAGGAACTCTGCTTCTTCCCATAGGCCCTGACACCTGTTACTTTTCTGACCACTGAAGTCAGCCCTACCATCCTACCTAGCACTCAGGTCCTAAACTTTGGAGATTCTTTTTGTGCAACATCTCCAAGCAATAACCTTCCCTAGTCACTCATACACAACCAAACCTCAATCTAGACCCTTGCCATGTCACATCTCTATTACTTTCACATCTTAGTCTGTTGCCTTGAAAAGTGCCATCTTGGCCATATGGGCCTATTCAGAATGGTCTGCAAAGGTCATTTTCCTTTATACATCACATATCTTTGCTTTCCTCCTCCCCTGACTCCACATTCTGTATCACATCAAACATAAGCTACTTCTCTTCACTGTCATTGCCCTTCCTGGCCTACTTTCACCATACTTGTCATCATCTCTCATTCATTATCAAGGGTTTGACTGCCATCTCCATTCTGCCTGTGATGCCAAGGTCCATCACTGATTTGTTGGATAATAATACAAGCATCTTCTCATCTGGTAGCTCTTTATCCTTACAAGTTCTCCATAAGCATTCACAAAATTATCTCATTAACCCTCTATAAATACTCCATGTGCTCCCTCACCTCTCTGTATCCATCCCTTGCCTCCACTCTCTGTATCCATCTTTTGCCTCCACTTTGAGACCAAGATTGTTGTTTGTGGTCAGTACTATCTTTGTGTTCTGTCTCTATAGAGCCTGAAGCCACTGGGGTCCTGGTCTCTGATTGTTTGTGCTATCATGGTGCTGAGGACCCCCAAAGTGACAAGAGAAGGATCAGGAGCAGCCTAGAAGAGTAGTGAGCTTCTGTGAACTAAATGTTATCAAGCAGGAGAATGTAGGGAAGGAAGACTGGGAAAACCAGGGGTGATCAGAGTGCTAGAGGTAGTTGGGCTGCCAGAGGGCTGATGTGAGAGATAGTACATTGAAGGGAGAGAGTTTTGAGCAGTCAAGATAGAGGGCAGACCATGTGTAAGGGGTTGAAGGAAGAGTTGAGGATAGAGGAATCTGGGGCAGGATCACCAATTCTGACCCTTGTCATGCCCTGGGTGTGGTAACGGATTGTGACAGTAAGAACTGAGCTTATCAAACAGTCCAGGTAGGACACGATAAATCTCTTGTTGTTAGATCCAGCCAGGTGGAACTAAGAGCCAAATAAATCAGTTCTCCTGCAAACAACTTGCACAGAGGTCACCAAACGCCCCACTGTTCCTCACTGGCCACTAGTGTAGTCACTTCTTACTGGTTCCTTCACCTGCTCTCTAATGGCCACCATCTGTTCCACGTAAATTACCTAATTTGGAACCAACATAGAGGGGCAGGTAAGACATGGAGTCACTAGTGGCCTGAAATCAAGAACACAACTGGCCCAGCACTGTCACAGTTCTACCAAATTCAGGAAAATATGTGAAAAGGGCTCCCAAATACAGTAGTGTCAACCTTTCGGTAGGGAACTTTAGGCTGTTCTGAGAGGCCAAGGCAAATAGCAGTCTTTACTACAGAAATAGCATCATCTCCTCAATGTGGCAACTACCTCTTCTAATGCATTTGTGCAGCATATAGAAGAACAGCATCCAGTGAATGCTTACAACTGACCCAACATGTTTATATTATGGTAGCACCTATGGGGCCCATTGTTCTCTCAACTGCCTACAGTGGTAGAGAAGGAAGAATGATGAGTTGCATGCACATTCTTCGGTTCCCTACCACATGTACACACACACACACACCCTTTCTAAACAGTGAGTTTTGACAGACGCTTTTGCCTTCCTCACTCATGGGACAATTCAACATTCTGGAGACAGATTAGATTTTTATTAAGCCTTAGTGCAAGTCTGGAACATCTTTTAAAATCAATTGGTGAGCATGTTCTGACCTACTACACACATACTGCACCATAAAATTAGGTGCAATTCCAGCAACTGTGGTTGGAGATCTCCTCAAGGGGAAGTTTTCCTTCATTCCTAGAACTTCAACCTTAAAGTCAATCAGACAAAAGAGGCACATACATCTCTTCAAACAGGATCTGCGGGGAAATGCCTAAACAGTTTTTTATGCTTCAGTCTCTTGTTCCACATTTGTGGTATAGACATTTCTAAGAGTGTCGCAATAAACACGGGGGGGCAGATTTTCTGGTTATGAAACTGCATCTTTAGTCATAAGTGCTTTTGTATCAGAGGATATGTGTTAGAACAGTTGTGCTCATCCTTCATCCCATGGAGTGAATGCAGCCTGCAATGTCATGTCATCCAGCCCATGAGGCTCCCCACAGGTCTAGAGATTTGGCATCAGGGGAGTGGTGGCAGTGTTAAGAGCCATGGCTCTGGAAGCTATAGCAATTAATGCTGCCATCGCTCCCCTGCTACCAATTTCCAGTCTGCAAGACAGATGACAGCCTCATACATCAGATCATGCTGGCACAAGGGATTGCTTTGCAACTGAATCCAGGCATTGGCTCACACCTTTTCAGTGATCTGGCCCATGGACCAGCCCTGAACCACTCATTTGGCCCATGAGGCTGGAAGGCTGAGCACCAAGTTAAACATGAAAATACACATTTCTGAGAAATACTTTGCATGAACAAGCAAGACTGTACTTTTCCCCAAACAATATATGACTTTATATACATGACAAACTTACAATATATGACATTTCTCTGTATGTCATGTAACCTTGTAAAAGAAGACAAAGAAAAAGTGTAGAGTAGAGCTAGAAAAAGAAAATGCTAATGTAGAGTGCTTTCAAGATGATTAGTTACAAGTAAAAAACCACTGGATAAATAGATTATAATAGAGGTTCTCAACCCCCTGGATGTGGCCCGGTACTGAGTCTTGAAAGGTTGGCTGCCAGACCGAAAGTCTGGAAGTGACCAGCATACTTATACTTAGTGTAAAAAATGGGTTGGCTGTCAGTCCTCAGTATGCTGGTCACTTCTGGTCTGCAGTATGCTGGTCTGCTGTCTATAAATGTTGGGAACCACTGGATTGTAAGATCAATGAAAACAGCCACCTGTTCTCAGTTGACCTCATTTATCTACATTCTCCAGTTTTGCTAGTTAAAAATATTGCAAAAAGTCAGTGGCCTCTAAGTAGATTGTAGCTGTGCCATGGCATTCCAGCTGAGAGAGATAACCCCCTGTGAAAAGCATAGCTATGAAACGTGACTTTCTATCAGATGTGTGAACACTGATGAGTGTCAAAATGACAACAGCTCCCATTTCCTCAAAATTTTCTTCAGGAAGAATTTTATTATATGTTTTAGAGTAGTATCTTAGGAGTTCAGTCATGTACCAGTACCATGCCATTGTCAGGAGCAGAATGACTATTTTGGTAATAGTTACAGCTTGAGGTAGTGCCAAATGGCATGTAGTGCATTTAACCAACTGTAAATAAGAGCTTTCTTATACTGCCACATAGTCAGTTGTTCTGACTTAAATTTCAGAACAGAGACTTAACAGCAGAGTTTCCCATCAGCCATCATGGTTCCTGCTGCTGTGTAACAGTATTGACTCTTTTTCATGACAACTGCATCTTTACACTGGGTCTCCTCCTTTATAGCATCATGTGAACTTCAATTTTTATCTTTCTGCCTGAAGGCATTTTACATCTATGCCCCCTTAACTCTAAACAAAAACACCATTTTTGCACTAGATCTTAACTAGCTGATGCATTTAAGGCATCTTTCCTATCCATTTTCTTAAATAAGTCAATATGTGCTAAAAGTCCTTGATCAAGTCAATGTGTCACTGTGTCTCAACCACCTTCAACAGTTGCTAAGCTTTTTCCTTTAGAAAAAGGAGATGGTCTCAGGTCTCACATATTCTTCCTCCTTAGCTCAAACATTTACTTGACCCCACTTCCTGTGTACATGTGGCCATCTATGAGACGCACATTGCTTTAATTCCACTTCTGCTGAAGTCAAAATTCACGACTTCATGCTCTCAGTTCCCTCATCTTTGACCTCCCTAAATCCCAGCTTTCCATGACAGCACAGGCCAAATGTTATTTTCCATTCCATATAATACCACTGATTCCTCATTCTTATTTAGGAATGCCCAAGTGGTTTTTTAAATCCTCTATGGACTTCTTATAGTACCAGGGTACATTTTGTGCAGATATACCTGAGTTGGCTTTAAACTGGATGGTTTGGTACTGAAAGCACAGTAGTCATAGCAACACAGAGTTCAGTGTGGGCTTGCCTGAGAAGCTAGGGCAGTATTCAAACAGCTAACACTAAGCTCCATACAGCTAATCTGTTAGCCAGTTTAGGTACAGCTATATGAGTAACAGTCACTATAGGACAGTGGCCTAGAAGAGCAGCTCTATTCCCTGGGCAATAGCTGCATATGGAGCAATGCCAACTGCTGTTCTGCCAGCCATGACAGTGACTATTTTTGCACCTCTCTTCCCCCAGCAAAGGCAGCACCTGAGGCTGCTGCTTCCCTGATCACTCCCCACCTCCCCCAGTTATGCTACTGCTGCAATACTGACATATGCACAATCAAAACCACCAGCTGAAAGTCAGAACCACTATGTTTCGCATTGCTAGGCTATGACAAAACACCAGTAGGCAGGGCAGGGTAAAATTCAAATTGGACCTAGCGAAACAGAGCTTCCCTACTCAAAAATAAAGCCCATGCTCATAAAAAACCTTTCCTTCTTTTTCTTTCCGTCTATTTCTTTTCTCTCATTCATTGAGTACAGACATCGGTATGTATTAATGCTTACATTTTCCCACTAGTTTCAGGACCATACAACATTGTTAATGAAAGGCTATGAAAAGACTCAGAAAACCCCCTTAAAATCCCTTTAGAAAAACTCCTAAAATTAGCATTCAAGTAAACACCTACAATCCAAATCTAAATCTGCCAGTAATCAGGCTATCACAAAACCAACAGCTTATTTCTCTTACATCCTGAGACTTCTTGTTGCTTAGTGCAAAGCATATTGATGGTTACAAGTTCTGCACAATTGTACAACATCTCAAACTACATAGAACTCCAGTTTTGGAAAACAATGTAAAACCTGCATATTCTAAGTTTGTGTCATCAGTGTCTTTCCACTGACTTGAATGAAACTACCAAAGCTTCAGTCAACAATGAATCTCAGATAAAATATCTAAATTTTAGAAGCATTTATGCTTTGAAAGGTTATTCAAAGCATAATGGGATTTAGATTGTTCCTTTATATCTTACCACTTAGGAGCCACTGTAATTTGTTTTTTGAAACAAAAATGCCATCTTGGGAATATTTCCCCTTTTATTTAAAAATAAAAATGAAGAGCAGCTAACAAACTTAAGATGATTAGATAGCCTTGCAGAATTTAAACCAACAATGCATTTATCACAGTCATGTGATATCTCTTGAAATCTATGTAGTTTCTTAGCTCCCAACATGCCATTGCAAAATCCAGGGCTATTGCAAAAAACAATTATACAAGTTTTTAGCCTTTCTTGCTCACTACATCCTCCAGGCCCCACAGTTTGTGAATCATGCAAGATCTCAGTGGTTCCAAAGCTTAAGATGCTAAATCTAAGTCATATAGAAAAGCAACCAAAATGTGCTTGGGAGAAACAAATATGGTAATGGGGAGACATGTGGTCAAAATATAGACAGTGAGCCTATCATTTTGTCTTCTTACCTTAGCTCTGTGGTCTTGGGTATAACGTCAGTCACTTGACCTCAGCTGTAACTTGTAATACTTTACAGCTTCTTCACATAAATGCAGGTTTGTTAAAAGCATGAAGGGGATGCACAAGTATACTGCATATATTTCAAGATTAGAGTCTATAACCTTGGATTGTAGTTAAGCACAGAATGAAAATACTAATTGCTAACCATGGTGAAGATCAGGTGAAATACCAGAATAATGGCAGCTGTACCTTTGGAATAAGGGCAACTGTGAATATTAGCAGCAGTAATATTGGAGAACTAGGCTCAAAGGAGCCTCCTGGATCTTTGGAGTACGAGTCCAGGCCCTTACAAGCTTGTCCTACAATCCCTTTCAGAAATTTATCAAGTCCTATCAAAACAAGGTTTCTTTGCTCTCACTGCATTTCTGTTTAAAGGCTTTTCCTTTTCTCTAAGGCTTAAAAACATTTTAACATCCAACCTAATTGCCATATCCAATTTATAGCTATTTGCCTTTGTGCCAATGTTGCCTTTTAGTTTATATAGCTCTTGTCCTACCCTGATGTTTAGCCAACTAATGTTTTATAGAATAATCATGACCCCTCTCAGCCTTTGTTCCAGTAGGTTGAACAAGCCAAGTTCTTTTCATCTCTGCTTTTAAAGTAGATGCTTCAGTATAATCACCCTAGTCACCCTTCTCCACATCTGTCCTGTACAGGGAAATAGTCAGCCCAACAATATTTAAGCAAATATTACTCATTTTGCAACAACTTGATGAAGCTCTGATTAAAACCAAGTAGCCAATGTCCATAGGAGTTCATCCCATCCTAATTAGAGCAATCACAAAGGATTATTTTTTCATCTTTTTAATGAACATTTGGAACAGAATGGAATTAGCTGATGCTCATTTGTCTTCTTGATGTGATACCATAAGGAATTTACAGCGAAACAAGACCCATGTGATTTAGTCAGACTATTCTAAGATGAAATATCATTATTTGTATTGAATAAATATGCTTATTGTTAAATGGAAGATAGTGAACAAACAGGCTTCCATAAGAGCGAGTGTTGTGCTTAGTACCCTCTTAAAATGGTTCAGAGATATGCTGGGAACAGGGAACTAGAGGTAATCTCATTATTATGAGACTAGCTAAAATACAAAAGCCTCTTCTATGACATAAGGACATTATGTCAGTCTAGGTTCTGTGTTCATATTGTAAAACATTAAACAACATACCTCACTGGCATCAATGTTGATATTCATTGATGATAAGACCAAAAATCAATATAATTATATTCCATTACAGATGCATCCTCTTCTACTGCCAGAGATGAAATTATTATGGCAACATAGGCAAACTTGTGCTTTCATTCCCTGTGCTGTATTTTTTTCCTGTGACTGGAAGACTGTAAATTCCAGGTTTATAAATTTCACACCCTCCACATGCACGAATGTGATATAATTTAAAAATAACATTCAAGACTAAGGTAGATGGAAAAACACTACAGAATGAGAGTAATATATATGTAGAGACCTAGGAAATAGCTAATGCACAAGAACACGTGACACCAAAAAAAAGTAAATAATGGCCAGAGACAAAAAAAATTAATACAAGCAGGCAATGAGATGGTTATGCAAATAAAGGCAGCAAAAACTTAATAAACAGAAGTCATACATGTAGGAACTAGTGAGGCACTGCTTTCTGCAGCAATGACATTGAACCTGGGATACAATTTTGTTGGTCATTAAGCATGTGACCAACAAAATTAGTCACATACTCAGCGTGACCAGAATTACTAAATTAGATCAGCTCGGAAGAAGATGCAAAGCAGCTGTCAGAAGCTCAGGAAACAAAGAGCCTGATTCAACCAGTGTATCATCCTGTTTCATATCAGCTACCCAGCATCAAACCAGCATCACATAGGGGTATGAATTGGACCCTGGGAATTTAATTGCTCAGCTGAGATCAATAACTTCTGTATGCAAATAAGGGAAAGGAAGGTCCAGAAGTTTATCTAGTCAGTGACTGCTTAGTTATAAGCAGCAGCACCTAAAGTGTAACAAAGATAGAAACCTGGGCCACGCAGAAAACAAATGTGCATCTGCTAAACAGTTACCAGTATTTTTGTAATAGAAGAGCATCTGCTGCATAGATAATAAAGCAATTATATGATCTAGGGGCACGCTAAAGTAACACCACACAAAGTGTATAAATGCAGACCAGTGTTCAAGTAATAAGCATTAGTCACAAGTGAATCTCATATCTGTCAGTGTTTTGCCATGTTCCCACCTCTGTTGCAAAGATGCCAGAAAGTAGATTCTGCATACAGAAACGGTCTCCTTTCTGTTTATTTCAGGACATCTCAGACATACTGAGATGCAAGTGCAAATAGGATTTTATTTTAAAAGGAAGACAGTGAACCTGCAACTGGCCTCAGTGTTCAAGGTAATGCTGTGACTTACTTGCCCTGCACAACAGTGGTGTTAAACTGTGTTTCTATCCTTGCAGTGAAAGTACTAACAGAAGCAATGGCAATAACCTTCCTGTTAGAGACCACCACAAACTTCATGACTATTTCCAGAACAAAATAACTTTTAAAAACTTTTCCAGAAAATGCTGAAGGCAAGTGCTGTTAAGTGCTTTTAAAAACAGCTAATGTTTCCCAAGGTTTAGTTTTCCCCTCTTACTTCTAAGTGACATGCTTCCATGAAAAGGTATCCAGGTTGTAGCTGTATTGGTCTAGAGGAAAAGGAAATCAGGATTCATAGTAGAGATTATATCTTTTATTAGACCAACAAGATTTTAGCAAAATCATTTCTACCCAGGAGAATTTTTACAATCTTTTCTCCATTGCCTGATGAAGGGTGTTTATGCCTGAAAGCTTGCAATTAAAATTTTTTTTTTGCAAAAATCTTGTTGATCTAATCAAAGACATCATCTTTACTATGAGACCTGATTGCTTCCATGAAAAAGCACTTCCATTTAGGAAGTTAATACACAGATTATCTCTGTACGATAAATATTTTTGTTTGTATTATAGCCAAAGAGTTGTGATGGTAACTCAGAACAAGAACTAGCCTTTGAGTTGAAGCATTAGACCGGAATTCAGGAAAACTGGATTGAGCTCCTATATATGTGCTTGTGGTGGTGGGAGGTTAAGTAGAGCAATTCCCAGAGAACCACTCTAATTAAAATGACTCATCATCACATGTAGTAAGCCCCTATGCATTTAAAAATGGCCACAGGATGCTTTAGCTAAACCCCATTTTAAAATGCACATGGGTTCAATATACATGATGGTGAGGCAGTGCCGGAGTGCTCTAAATTAGAATGCAGAGCAGACTTGATTAATTGATTAATCAAGTTTGCCTCAACCCATTCTAATTAGAATGCAAACCCTGTGTATAGGCAGCCAGCTCCCTGTGTGATCCTGAGGCAAAGCTATAACCTCTGTACTTTGTATCTCTATCTGTGGAACAGGGTTATCATTTTGGGGTGATTTATCTGCTTAGCCTGTAAACTCCAAAGGAGGACTTTTGCTTTTACTGTGTGAATGCATGTATATGTATATAGTGCTTAGCACTGTGAGGTCTAATTTCAATTGGCTTATTCAGGTGCTACAATTAAGTCACCAAAATTTGGGGATGCAGTGATAAAAGCAGATTTTGCAATCATATGCACAATAGCAAACTTTTAGTATTGCTATGACAGTTCTAATGTAGTGCTCATGCTTGCAAATGAGTTAAAGACACCCAATTCAGGATGGCCTTCCCAAATCTCTAATCTTTCCAAGCAAGTTTACCTTCTTGCACAAATTCGAAGCAACTTACTACCCCCAAAATACATCAAGTCAATTACCATGCACCATCTACCTGCTAAAGAAATCTCTATCATTGTCATAATAAAGAATCTAAGGAATGTGTGGCTGAATGTAGTGACAAGTGCTGCTGAAATTCCTTGATACTGTAGTGTTTTGGTTTATTTCATTCATCTTACTGCTAATGAGCCATTTATTGTAAGCAAGCATCCAAGTTCTTCTCATTCGTCCATGAACTCACTAATTTAGGATAGATCAAAAAAAATACAGGTATTGCATGTCAGAGTATCTGTTTAGTCTAAAATGAGATAGAATGATTCATGCAGGGTCTTGGTTTTAGCTTCCCCACCTTCAGTGCATATCCAGACTGAGAAGTAAGGGATGTGCCGTGCTCAGTCAGGTTCTGGGACCCTGACCATGTTGACAGGGTGCAAGCTCAGGACTGAACCATGGTCGCTACAAATTTCTGAACCCAAATAGAACTGGGCAAGACTTATTTCTCAACCATAGGCCAGATCTCATGAGGGACATTGTGTAAACATACCTTTTATGTCTCATGTAATCTTTGAGGTTGGATCCAAAGCTGAAAGAACAACTCCAGTTGACTCCAGGAACTTCACATCAAAACCCTTAGTGCTAGATTCCCACCATGTGAATAGAGTATATAAATCCTACATGTTTCCAAATGCAGTTTTTAAAATATAGTTAGTAGCAAATGGACCTTCAAGTAAAGCTTTCCAGAAGAACCCCAAGGGAAGACTATTCAGGCATGGATTACTTATGCATGGGTAGCACCTCAGAGACTGACTTGTTCAGAGAAGCTAAGCTTTCACAGGCAACAGTCTTTAGCCATGACTCTCAGCCAGGGTACCATGGCACCCTGGAGTGTCTTGAGATTCTTTCAAGGGTGCCATGGGTTGCCATGCAAGGTTAGCAGTTAAGTGTGCAAACATGGTTTACACAATAAACCCAAAGTTTTCAAATGGGAATCCACAGTGTTAAAAACATTCTGCCCTGTGTGGTCTTTCTGAGTTCTTTCCAACAGAAGAATTATTTGTCTGCAGTCAAAATGTTGGCATTTTCCAAGGGGTACCTTGAGACTAAAAAGGTAGAAAACCACTAGTTTACTGCCTGAATGCTACCCCATGCAACCTCCCTTAATCTTGCTTTATGAAGACTAGACTGTACCTGGTAATCTCCATTTCTATCTGGCAAGGACATCATGTTTGCAATTATCTTGCACTTCAGCAGGATAAAAAGTGACATGATGGGGGAAACTGTGGAAAGAATCATGTAAAAGGGACAAGCTCTGTCCAGTAACAAAAGTTTAACTGTAGAAGTGTAATTTATCTGGCCTGTTATAGGCACGAGTTGCAGATAACTAGCTGTACACAACTGAGTTGAGAAATAAATTTAAAATGTATTAGCGATAGATATATTTTAATGCCAGTCCAACTCACCTAGGAATAAGATAAGTTGCCTTATTTTGGAAGCTATGACTCCTGCAGAATTTTGTGTGTGCATTTTATTTCAAGCAGAAATCAACCGTACACCTGTAACTTAGTACAACAGCAGGTGAGCATTTGTTTCATTTTAAAGTCTGGCATGCACTAATGCCAGTTCTATACTGCTTGGGTTTAGAATATTAATGGCATCCTGCTAACTGACCACTTCCAGGCTCTAATGGAGGCTACAAGGTGCCATGTAGAACTTTAAGGCATATTTTCACACCTTCACCAAAGCCGAATAGAACATCACTTTCCTAACCCACTGGTATGGGCAATGCAATCTGGGGAAGTTAATGATTTTCATTTCCTCTGATCGTGGGGGTTCCAAATTCTAGGTTGTCAAAGATAAATAGGAAAGATCAATCTGAATAAAACTATTAAGTCTTTACACCTTTATATTTTTTAAATTATTTAACTTTTATTACTGTTGCACCATTTATACAATTACATATAATTTCAATGCATCCATTGTACATTTTGCTTTTCATTTGTTTTCCAATGAGTGGTGTGTTAGTGTCTGTGACACAGAATGGAAGAGAAACTGGAACTGCAATGAACGCAGACTTTTTCATTTCCACTGACCAATAAACAGAACTACAGGTGCACCCAACCACAGACATGCATTAACTCGTCATGAGAAATCTAGGTAGGCTAAGTAGGATGAGAATGCTTTTTACTCCCAAAAATGTTTGGAGAGGAAGAAGAATCGGAGGATTGGCATTGAGAAAAATGTGGACAGCTAAGTGGGTTTTGTCTGAAAGTTGGCATTCATCCACTGCATTAAAAAAAATATCAAAATAAGAAAGGCTGTAAATAAAAAAAACCACAGAAAATACTGCTTTCATAAAGATCTGATTGCCTTGGCACAAACCCAGTGGGTAGAATCAAAACACATCACTCCCAAACCCCATTACAGAACAAAAAAAGATTTCAATACATTGGTAGAATGCATTTACAGCTGTTCAGATACAAAAGAGGTGCTGTACTTTCAGACATCCATTTTTTATTTTAAATCCAAGACTGACTTGTCAAGTTGGCAGAAAGTATATTAGATATTTCCCCACAAAAATACTATTTGGATTCTCCCCCTCCCTCCCTCCCAACTTGATGGGACATCCTTTTTATTTTCTGGGCAATACATATTGTTATTTCAGATCTGAAACAAGTTAGTATAGCTGAAAAATAAAAAACAAAAGACACAGGTTGTTTTAAGTGGTCGTTTTCAACAGGCTGTCCAATTTAATCTTGCACTGCTATGGTTTGATCCGAATTAGTCGCTGGAACTTCAGAAGGTTTATCTTCCTCTGGTGGGGCTGCAGGCTCTGAGGCCTTAGGAGTAGAACTAGATGCCTCTATTGCTGCCTGGGTCTCCTTGGAAGAAGGTGCAGCTTCGCTGCTGCTAGGTTTTGAGTCTGAAGCTGGGGCCACTTCACTTTTAGTTTCTTGAGTTGCAGGTGCTGTGGGAGCCTCAGTCTTTTTGGCTTCCCCTTCCTCTTTGCTCTTGTCATCTGATTTACTAGTGGCTGTGGCTTCTGAAGGCTGGGAAACTTTTGCATCATTGCTGGACTCAGAAGTTTTAGATGCTTCGATACTGGCAGCAGGAGCAGCAGCTGAAGTCTGCTCCTCTTGCTTGGGTGCCTGTTGTTCATTGTTCTGTGGTTCTGCTTTTGCATCAACAGAGGCCTCAGACTTCTCCGGTTCAGGTTTTTTTATTTCTTCCTGGCTCGCTGCTTTCTCTTTTTCTCCTTCTTTTTCTTCTCTCTTATTGGCAGTGACCTGGGAATCTTTATCACTCTTCTCCTCTTTGTTGTTTTCCTTTACTTCTGTGGTTTCTGTGGTTTGCTGGGCATCCTCACTCTCTTTTGGAGTCCCTTCTTCCTCAGTAACAGCTCCCTCAGCCTTCTTGTCTTTTTCTTTAGCTTTTTCATCATTCACACTGTACCCCTTCTTCTTCTTGCTAAGTTTGCCTCCCATGTTCGAAGCTCTGCAATAAGATGGAGAAGAGACTGTTACCAAAAAAGCCCACTAATTATAGGAGGGAAGGAAGAAATAAAATAGGTTGTTACTTCTCATGCCTGCAGATAGAGAATGTTGGTGCTGGGTACTGCAACAGAAAACATGGTAACATGATCGGTCATTAACTACTGGACATCAAGAACCACTAGCATGCCAGATGTTTATCCTATACTTCCTGCCTGCCCAAAAAATTCTGTACTGAGCTATCAAATCATCATCATCATTATCTTCTATAGTCCTTTAATCAGACTATTTAGCTATTTAGACTAAGAGAGTGAGTTGCCACTGTTTGTCACCTCTCCACACTCCAGTTGCTTTCAACAGAGAGGAAGTAGTATTAAGACAATCCAGTTTTTTTGGTTTCTCCTCCCTGCCCCTTTCAGGGACACAAAAAAACTCAGCAATACCATCTGACTTGCACACAAACTGTGCTGGAATCCTTACATGAGGTGTCCACCCCTGGTTAGAAAAAAATCCCCTGATACCTTGTACCCAATAGGAGCGTGCAAAATAGGCCCTATTTGATTTGGATTTGGTCTTGGCCCAAATCAGGAACAGTGATTCTATTAATTGATTCAGATCACTGTCCCAGATCCAATTTGGCCAAATCCAAATCTCAAGTTTTGATGCTGATTTGGAGAATCAGCGATTCAGCCATAGACACAGCTTTAAATGTTTTTTCTACATATCTCAAGGTACCAGGAGCGGCTCATAAATGCTTCAATGGTGGAGCAGATGGAGCATCCCACAGGAGCGTGGGGGGGGAGGGGCCCCTGTGTGCTCAGAAACAAACCCGAAAGTGGACCGGAAGTACTTCCAGTCCATTTCCATGTCTGCTGGGGAGCGTGTGGGGGCCCCACCCCCGCGTTCCCACGGGATGCTCCATCCGCCCTACCATCTCAGCATTCATGAGCTGCCTGGTACCTTGAGGTATGTAGAAAAGACGTTTAAAGCTGTGTCTATGTCCAAATCGTCGAATCTTTCCGAATCGATTCAGAGGGTTCCAATTCAATTCAGAGAGATTACGGGGTCCCTTGATATGATTCGGATTTGGAGACTTGGCCACCGAATCGGGCCGAATCTCAGCCAAAACAAATCGGCGACCGAAGCTTCACGCAACACCCAAGGCAGTTAAAGTAGCTAAGTAGTTAAGGTAGTTAAACCTGGAAGTAAACCCAAAACACCAGTTTGGAGTTCATGAGAATAAAGAATGACCACCACTTCTCAATAACTGCAGTCTACCCATCAGAAAAAAAAGCAAGTCAAAATCATCAGTCCATGAGAGAGATGCTCAGTGCCACAAAAAAACAAATAAGCTGTGGATAAAGCTATACATGCTTAGCAGCCAAATTTCAAGTGTTAACAACTCGGCCATTTAAATTTTTTTCCGTGGCTGAGATCATACATGCCAGGTTTCAGCCTGGAATGAATTTTTATAGCCAAGTTATAAACTGACGCAAACTGGTTTAGAATGGAAGTGCTGATCCAACTAACATTGGTACTAAACAGATTGATGTTACATAACAGACCGCACCTACTCCCCAACAACCTCCTGTGACCTACATAGCTAACTCCCAGCTGGGATGGAGACCGTCCCCTTGGTGGGCCTGTATGTATTTCTAATTGCAGAGACCAAATATATGCATTCAAGATACAAGGAGGGGTATAGGCATTACATGCTCTTAAAATTAAACTCAAGAAGCAGAAGTTGCTTCAGAACAAGGAATGATCTGGTTTATTTTACTTTCACCCTATTTATTTAAATTGTGGCACATATGGCATGCAAGAATCACCTGCTATTACAGTCCTTTCACACAGTGAACCTTATGAGCAACCACACTCGGGCACAGGAGGTTGGATTAAGAAACAGGACACTGACCATCTCAAATATAATAAGCTTTTACCATTCTTCCTGAGAGAGAGATATGCCAGCAAAGCCAATGTAGGGATTTTCAAATACAGGCTGGTATGCAAAATGTGATGTGGCACAGAGCCACATACAGAGGGTCCCATCTCTCTCAACATCTGGTCAATGTTCCCAGAAACACCCAGTGACCCTACTTTGTCACCATAAAGTGCCTCAACTTCCAGAAGCACTGTGGCCCCCTTTAAAATATGTCAACTTAGAAACCCAAAAAACCAAAGCACCCAATATCACACTAATCATTTTTAAAATAAGGATGTGCAAGTATAATTCAAAAGAGGCTGATATCCCCTTGGAAAGAAGTACAGATAATGTTAACTGTCCCTGCTAACAAGGAAAGTATCCCTGAACAATACAGTGAAGCACAAACTTGGCCTGGAGAAAAGAGGCATTTATTTGCAGTGTTCTCATTAATGAGACCTCAACTTGAAAAGAGAAAACACACACACACACACACACACACACACACACACACCTGTCTGAAAAACATTTACTCTGTATTAAAGGAAAAATACCCTGGCAATAAACACCTATTATTATTATAAATGAAAGGGTTGGGGTGGGGGAGCAAAAAAAAATCCCATTTTAATTTTTATATTTTATGAATACAGTGAACATTCAGTTTAACTGTTTCTTCAGTAGAGTCAATTTCCCTAGTCTGTAGAGATCTTTCACCTACCAGAGATGAAACCTAGTCTCCTAAAAACATACAGAATTGTGAACGTAAAGCCAGGAAAAATGACAACAGGAATCAAAACTACACATAACATCAGAAATTTCTATTACATTATTTTCAAAAATTGGTCAAATTTTTAACACCTTCATCTTATTAAGACTGCTTAAAAATATTTAGTCTATTTTGTGCCACTTAAGACTTTTTCTTTATGCATTTCTACTAGCTTGGGTATTTGGCTAGCTTAAGCTAGAAAAAAAAGGTTAAAGTGCGTAGTCCCATACATACATCATAACAAAACACTGAAATTTGTGTTAGAAGGATCGCAGTCTTCATTTCTTTGAATTAGACTTGCATCCAAATTTGGGTTTAAAGGGGTGCTTTTACACTAGACATTTACTGTGCAGTTGACCAATTAACTGCATAGTAAACATCTCAGCATCTATACATACACCCCTCTTAGGGTGCATGAAATTAAAACTGCAGCAGGGTAGTCTTGTAAAATACAAGTACTACTTTGCGGTGGATGGGGTTATTTTGTGCACAGCGGTGCATGTCTAGATGTTGCCCTAGCTGGCTGAGGCATAGGGTTTCTCAGTGCAGGTCTGGCTGGCAGGCATCCCCTGTGCTGAGGCACCCTGTACCCCACAACACATGAAGATGGAGAGCAACCAGTCCAGGGCTGCTTTCCCATTTCCATGTGCTGTGGAGTGCTGGCTGGGATGTTGTGTGCCTCAGTGTGGGGGCTCCACAGCATGCAAAGACATGGGAGCAGCCCTGGGCTGGCTGCTCCCCCGTCTCTATGTGCTGCCCCATAGCTGGCTGGGGCATAGTGTGCCTCAGTGTGGGGTCTGCCTGCCAGCTAGCCCCACACTGAGGCACTCTGTACCCCAACCAGCCCCTACATCACATGAAGCACAGTTGGAGCAGGCCTGGGCTGACAGGCTGACTCCCTGGGTCCCCCCTCCATATTGGACTGTTCCTACTGGTCTCCACGTGATGCACACGAATGCACTCTGGAACTTATTGCTCCAGAATATTTTGCTCCTGGACAAACATTCAAACGGTGCACCCAGGAGCAAAAAACTCCAGAACAATAAGCCCCAGAGTTTACTGGTTTGCATTAATTGCACATGTAGACATGCCCAATAACTATTTTTTGGCACTCTGGGCAAGAGAGCTCCAGAGAAGTCAATTGTCTGCCATGCTATTAATAAGGCATATACTGTGAGGCTATGCATGTCTCTTGTCTGTATGCAGTTGGAATTGGAAATTATGATGAACAAGGACTATTCACGTCTCAGATCTCATGATCAAACAGAAGAGTAAAGACGAGGGATTTTCCCTGTAATGGCTCAATAGGGAATCCTGAAAAGGCTGACCATCTCAGGAACCTTATGTTACTGAAATGGTGTGCCATTCCCAAAGAAGAATCCCAAGGTAACCACACTTGATGATCATGATCATTCCCCCTATTTCTGTGCCAAGGATGTTATCTTCTTAGTTAAAGAAAGGCTATGGATGTCATGCTTGCAGTCTGATAACATTACGGCATCCCTAATTCTCCTACTTGCTCCTCTGATACACTGAGTACTGCTCCAGCACTTCTTACAGAAACAAAAGATAGTTTATATGCAGATAACTGGTGAGTTTTGAAGAGTTTTTGCAAGTCAGCAGGAACAGAGATTTATATTAGCGCTGTGTGCGCACTCAGATTGCCGATCCCTAACTAAGCCTATTTGTTTTCCTGGTCTGGCCTGGATATTATGAACCTAATTTCACTTACTCTGCCTTCTGTATTTTTCCAGATTTTGCTGTGCTAATTTGCCAACATTGCTTTTTTCAGGCAAAAAAAATAGTATCAAGCTCTGAATACTGCTAGTTGTAGAGTGACCAAAGGCAGATGTCCTCCAAGAAACAGAAGTACACCATTAAAAGAAAAATATGCCTGAGCACTAAACAATGCATACTATTGTACTTTGTGGTTCCTATGTCCTGGCTTTGCATTATAGCCAGTGGATTGTGTGTGTAATAGGAAAAGATGGGGAAGAGAGAAACTAATTTTCATTTTTTCTTGATAATCTTTAGTGTTAAAAGTAGACTGCCACTTTTCTGCCTTGATCATTATGTATTATTAAAAAAAATACAAAGGGAAACCATTTTGGAACATGAAGGCCAACTGGTACTGCTTCTAGTACCGCGGTGACTGTCATTTACTTGATTGAAAGCACTTCATGAAGATCACATATGCCCTACAGTCAGAGTTGGCTCATCTCAATCCATTTTACAACCAACCAACATTTTACAATCCCATTTTTTATTGTCTTATGAATTTGAAGTAAACATTTTCTTTAAAGAATGTTTTTCTTTAAAAAACAAAACAAAACAAAACAAAAACTAACCTACAAACACCTCAATAGTTGTGTCAGGTGCCACAGCTAGAAGCTACTAGAACTACTGAGGCTACCGCACAGGAGTACCTATTCTGTAGGCCACAATGCAATTTTATGGTTCTCTCCCTCACTCATCTGACAAATGTACTCCCCGTGCATCTTTCTTCTCCAGAGATGGGTCTCTGTATACACTTCACAGGCTGAAATATTTTCCATTATTCTCTAGTTACACCTCAAAAAAGGCTCTGAGGTAGGTAATGCAATGGATCCTAGGATGCCTCAGACATAAAAAGGTTCCTGCTGCTCACCAACCCCATAATGTGTTTTTTCTAGAAGTAAGATGCATATGGAAGAAATTTCACTAGCAAACCACCTTACTAAACGTTGGTCTCCATTTGGACTCACTTCAGCTCTTGGTTGGACAAGTGGGAAAAAGACTTAGTTATTCTCAGAACTGAAAACTGGTCTCAACAGTTTCTATTGTTAGAAGAAAAGGGAGCTAAAGAAAATCTGAGTGTGGTTTCTCAAGCTTCTGTGGTTTCCTTAGGTTTTCCCCTCAAATTTCATTAAAGTCAAAGGCTAAACATTTTTTTTTAATTTAGTTGTTTCAAGTTAGGCACCCGTAGCCATACATAGGTAAATTACAAAAGTGTTCATTTTTTTAGAGAAACAAAATGTCTGTTGGGTTAAGAGGTACTCAACAGCACTGAAAATTTCACTCCTTACTTGGATGCCTTGGCATGTGTTTTGATGCCTACCTACAAAACGTAGACATATATAACTAGTTTTTCTCATGTTTTATACTCCTGAATGTATCAAACCACGTGATCACTACATGCAGGTTGGACAGATGCTTGGTTTTGTCAGAGATGACCCTGCCTCAAATAGGGGGCCAGACTAGATGACTGTGGGGTCCCTTCCAGCCCTACTTTCTGTGGCCCAGAGATCACATGTGTGTCATATGCATGCATCCTCAACTACTTTAAATCTAGGCAAAAGCTTATTGTAAGTATAGGGTCCCCGCTCCTATATTTTCACGTGCTCCCACCAACATAGTCAACTGTAGCTGAAGTGGAAAAATACTAAAGAGCTGTGTTAAACCTGTGCAAGTTTGATGGTATATTTTGATGGTGTCAATTTAGTACCATCTGCAGCATGCTAAGTATTGTCAATATATTTGGGAAGACTATCCTTGAAGAGCTCATAAAGCAACTGTTACTGGATGAAAAATACTCTATTTTGTAAATGCTTGCACTACAATTGCTAGAGAAGGTCCTCAAGCCAAAGCCATGCTTGGATTTCCCCCACCCTCAAAGTTTGGCATATACTAGGATCAGTTTAATTTTTAAACCAGGTCAATCACCCAACACTACACTCAGCTGGAAATTTCTGACTTGAGGACTTATTGAACAGAGGACTTCATTGTTGCTATTCCCCTGAATTTGTACACCATGAGGCCTGTGTTTCTCCACTTCTAAAAAAAGACACTAGCATACAGGCTGTTTCTTGGTGAATTGCAGCAGTACAGCAATAATTTTCTAGGTGCTTTTAGTAGTTTAAAATGTAAGGCTTTTGTCAAATTCTGGTTTCTGGAACTCTGAAGCCACAAGAGTTCAGTCTTTCCCTCCATTCAGATTACAGGAAAAATTAACAACCCCCTGCCCCCCCCCCCCCCCCAAAAAAAAAACCCCAACCCAAAACAAACAACCCAGAATTAGAGATTGGAACAAAAGAAAGTTCAAAAAAAAAAAAAAAACAACCCCATCAAATCTTTGTTCAACTGCTGCTATTAAGTACTCTCCCTGAAGTTTTGTCCCTCCCAGAAAATAACACCACGACTGTGCATTTTTCACCAATTAAAATGGAAATGCCCCTTTCCACAGTTGTATTAAAAGTTCTTATTGCACCAATATACAATGTGGGACAATACTTTTGACAATAACACTGCTGAGAAGGACTGAGGTCTTCAGGTGGATGACAAACTTAAACTCAACATTAGTCAGCAATCTGGGGCTCTCTCCCTACCCCTTGCCCTCCCCCCCAAATAAAAGTAAATGCAATTTTCAGCAATATTAAAAAGAAGCATTGTACTATAACTTTCTGGGTTTTGCATATCAGTAGGGACCTACATAATTCATGGCAGAAGTGGGTTGGGCAGCCATTCCTTTAATCTTGCAAGTTTTCCTATGTGCCCCCTCCCCACCCTCCAATTGGCAAGGGGGCCCCACCATTCACTCCTGAATGGCAGGGAGGCAAAAACTGAAGTTTTAAGTACAGTGCTGTTTTTTTTCCCCTCCTGGCCAGTCAGGAACAAACAGCAGAGCCACCACATCCCCTCAGTCAATCAGCAATGGGTGGGGGGTGCGCAGGTGAACCTGCAAGATTAAAGGAGCTTCTGCACAACCCACTTCCACTGTGAATTTGGCAGGTCCCTACATATTAGTATTCACCTCTGGTTAGGCCTTAGCCAGAGTTCTGTGTCCAGCTGTGGCTACCACATTTAAAAAATGATGATGTAGAGAAACTGGAAAGGGCACAGACCCAAGCAAAAATATAAGGTAGTTGGAAGGTAAGCTCCATGAAGAAAGGTTGAAAAAACTAGATGTTTAGTTTGAACTATGTATGTTTGAACTATGTAAGTTTAGTTTAGCTAGAACTCAAGCCATATGAAAAAAGGTTGAATGAGATAGGTATGCTTAGTTTAAAGAAAAAGAGATTAAGGGAAGACATCGATAGCAGTTTTCAAATATTTGAAAGGCTACCTGAAAGATGGAGAAAGACTTCTTTCCCTTGTCAAGAAGAACAGAACGCAAATAATAAAGTAGGTTTAGATCTAATCTCAAAAATGTTCCTTTCGGAATAGTAGGACAACAGAACAAGCTGACAAAGGAATTTGTAGAATCCTCTTCATTGGAGGTTTTCAACGATGATCAAAGAGTTAGCTCACTAAAGGGAAGAGGCTGAGAATAACCTTCCTTAACATAAAAAAGATGACAAGGAAGAATGGAAAAATAAAACATGACTTGGAGCCTATGAAATAAGGGCCTGCATTTCACAGGAGCAAAGCCTCTGTAGCTCCCATGCAATTTCAGTGGCGTTTAGAATGCCCTGACCTGCTAGGAATTACAACTCAAGTTTGAAAAGTACTAAAACATGTCTAAATCATGGCCTTCAATGGAGCTTAAGTGATCCCCTGAACAGAGCCCTAAATTAGCACAAGTTGCATAATACAAGGAATACAAAACAAGCTTCTGCAAACTTGGAAGCAGCAATAGAGCAGTCCCAGTTATATCCAAGATAAAAAACAGCTTGCAAAGCTACCTCAGAACTAGCTACTTCACCTCACTCCTAAGTATGCATTGTGTCAAAAGTCTACAATTCAAAGTAGAATTTCAACATTCCAAACAAGATAAGATACCCTTCCCAGAGGTTACCTAACCAAACATGTCTTCAAAAAGACAATGCAATGAATGCCAATAAGCATTAATGTAATTCAGCAACTTGTTAAACTCTTTAAAAAAGGGCAGGGTGGGGAGAAATGGCATTTAAATCAACATCCTTTTTAAAAGTTTGGTTATAAGGTTCAGAATATGTAAACAAGTAATCCAGTTACACAAAACTTTAAGGCCAGGTTTTCAAAAAAGCATTCTGTACCCAACAGGTTCCGCTAAGAATTCCAGGTGCTCTATGGAAAAGTTTGGCCATTGAAATACCAAAGCTTATTCCCAGTGCAGAAAGAAGAAAAGGAATTGAATAGTACAGAAGAGTTGCTTTCAAATACAGGAATGCTAATCAACTGATTTCCCACATCTCTTGTTGGAGAGTATGGATGTGCCTTGGTTCCTGGAGGCAAAAAATCAGGATTGTTTCTATGCCAAAAGCTAAGGAAGTGGTAACAGAAATCCTAGGCATGTTTCATTTCTACTTCTCCCCTTGTTCTAGTAGGATATTTGCCAACTCAGGGGAAGAATTATTGACGGTAATTTGCTGTTCTACTGCCAACCATGATGACACCAATACATTTAATTACTTCCTAAGTGTACGAAGAGGGGCAAATGTAAGGTCACATAGCCCCCATATAGATTATGAAAAAGGTTAGAACATTCTTTTTCTGGATCCAAATAAATCCTCAAATAAGATTTTAAATCCATGACTGCCAGCAAACACAGACTGACCATGACCCCGTATAACAGTCATAATACATAACAAATGGAGGACCAGACATTGATAATGGTAGAATGCAGAATTTAAAGATTCCCAAGATCTACCAGTCCAAGCACATTACCTTCTTGGAAACTAAATCCCCACAAGGAACTGAATAACCAGTTTAACTGAGAATGAATAATGATAGTCAATTATCACGAAAAATAATCACTCTCATAGCAAAATATATCAGTAATATGATCAGTACTAGTCAAAGTAGCATTTATTTTAAACGCTTGAGATCTCATATTTTTGCTGGCAGACCAATGAGGAATCTATCAAATGACAGAAAAGAGATTCGGACCAGTAAATTCATTAGACATACAAGCTTTGCCAAAGTTACTCAATCCATTTAGCATCAACCTAAACCCAAAGTAACTTGCCTCAATGAGTTACATTAGCTACCATTGCTGAAAAAAAAACCATCCCGGTTGAAAGCAATGAAAACTTGTAATTGATCAATTAAACAACTGAAAACTATTTCTTGAGTCTGCCCATATTTCAAAATTAAAGGTCTGAGTAGAATTCTATGGGCTAAATAGATCCATGTATTTTAGACTACATTAACGTCGCCCTAAGAACTTCAATAACCTGAGAAGCAGGTTATTCTGCCCTTAGTTTGTTGTCCTAATGTTGCAATGTTTAGTTATCTCATAAGAAAGCATTCTGAGCAGCATTTGAATAGTGCAACTGAATATTGTTTCCCATATATTTACTAGAAAGAGCCAGCATCTGACACCAGAATTAGTTTGATCTTCAGAGAAGCAGTAGAAACATGTTTGCCTCTTTCTGTTACCATAAAATGCAAGCCGAAGTTGTTTGAATTTGTGGCCTTTCTTGTTTTGTTTTGTTTTTGTCAGCTTTTAGATAAGCCATTTTTTGTCAAATACTGTACAGCTTGGGCTGTTTGCATTGTGACCACATCAGTTGTGGCAAAGCAGAGGTTTTGGAAACCTGCAATGCCATTAAACCAACATATGTAAATCAATATGCTGCTGTCTTCTTGAAGTCACAGGCAGTCTGAAAAAATAGCTGTTACATACAAAGTGCCCTTTTATCTTAGCATACTTTTTGCTGTTGAAATATCAACTTAACTCTTTTCATAACTGCCAATTTTAAAAACAAGACCAGATGATGTGCTGGCCATGCTCTGCATGCTTCAATAAATGTACCCTATAGCATTGCCAAAGTCTACAGCTTCATGCCTGCTAACTTCTAAGGGCAGTTATATATATTTTTATACATGGTATATTGAAAACAAAAATGTAAATTAAACATAAAAAAGATTTTAATGAACACTTTATGGGCTGAACTATTCAAATTCATGTTTATTTAATAGAAGTCCTTTATACAAAACCAAAATAGTTGAAAGTAAAGAAGCAGCCACAGTTTTTTTCAGCGGGCTGCACCATGGAATCTTACTGTAAAAACGAGGTCCAGTTTGTGAATCAAATACACAAAGATCACTTATAGAACTAATTATTTCAGGTGACATGGTCATATTTTTTGCTAGCTTCGTACAAAAAGCAAACATTGCAAAAAGTCAGTATGCCCCAGACCAGAGATTCATAGATGTTAGGGTCGGAAGGGACCTCAATAGATCATTGAGTCCGACCCCCTGCATAGGCAGGAAAGAGT
>NW_005842258.1:978911-980859 GCF_000455745.1 Alligator sinensis | reverse complement strand
GCCTGCCGACTTAAACGCATCCAGTTCCTCCAAGTGCCTCTGCACCATCTCAGGGTCTACGCTTGGTAGTCTTCGCCCTGCTGCTGCCTCTCTACAATCCCAGGGAGAGACTTGTCTTGCCCCTCGCTTAGGAACACTGAGGCAAAGAACTTATTGAGAGTTCAGCCTTGTCCCCCCTGTCTGTCACCAATTGTTTATGCCCATTTAGTAGAGGTCCTATTCCACCTGGGACTTCCTTTTACTCCCTACTCTATATATCTAAAAAACAATTTTTTGTTATCCTTAACAAAAGGATGCCATCCTGAGCTCCATGGTAGCTTTGGCCTGTCTAACTGCCTCCCCACAAGCGCGAGCAGAGGAGGTATACTCCTCTTTAGTAATCTCTCCCCATTTCCACTTTTTATATGCCCCCCTTTTTGCCTGTAGGCTGCTCTGGATTTCTCTGGTCAGCCAAGGAAGCCTCTTGGCCCCTTTTCCCCTTTTTCCCCGCATCAAGATCGTCTCCCTCTGTGCCTGAAGGATCATTTCCTTAAGGCACAGCCCCCCTTCCATAATTTTAATTACTAGATCTTAATTACAATACTGTTGTTCACACAACACAACTAGAAGGAAGAACATGAACACCATTTTTTTCAATGAACACTATAAACACTTTTTTTCCCAGAAGCTTTTAAGTGCCATTGAACAAGTAAAGTTTGGGCCAAAAATTAGCATGTCTTTAACAATAAACTAAACCAATAGCCAAAAATATTGATACGTGCCTTCTGCTGATTAATTTCAAACTACTTCATTGGTTTATTTTCTTTTTATTTCTCCCCAATCAGTACTGCTTACTTTTAAAACAGGAGTCAGCTTTCAATCTTAATTCCTAAATCCATAGTTTGGTTGCCAAATAGAAGTGGCCAGATTTTCAGAGATGCTCAAGCATTCTAGTTCCCAGTGGGATCAGGCCCAAAGAATTTTCACAGCTTACAATGCTGGAAGATTCTGACTATACTATTTATGGCCAAACCACTTTTTTGCAGTCCCATATACTTAATATACAAATGTAAACATCTAGGTAATGAAATATTAAGAATATAAAAGACTTGGACAATGTCATCCTCGCAACTGTTACATTCAGGTTCTGTCATTTATTTCCCACTACATTTATGCGCACATATATTGATTCCATTTCTATATCAAACACATTTAGAAAGAAGCCACCAAACACAGCTCTCATACTATGTTTTCCAAAAATAATTTCAAAATCTCACATACTCCTTAACACACCAGAAGAAAACCTAATATAAAGATACAGTTAAGAAAATTAAAGAATAAGTTAAAAAAATTATTTAAGAAAGGTGTATTTTAGGACATAAATTAAATATTATCTCCCTTCAATATTTTACTTTAAGAACTCTATAATTTTCATGCCAACTTTACCGATTAAAACTGAATCAGGTTTGGAATCATCTCAGTACAAAAGCCACAGTACATTATACTAAAGTGGTCATTAGTTCCTGCCATCAGATTTCAAGTGGGGATTAACTTGGGGAAGTTAGCACTATATACCACTGGGCATGTCTACTAGGCCTGTGTGAAACGGTTAGTATTCACTTAGCATTCAGCTGATTTGGGGGACAGTGATTCAATTTGGTGATTTGAATCACTGTCCCAAATTGATTGAGTCGAATTTGATTTTCAGATTCGGCCACCACCGATTCAGCCAAATCTCCAAATCAAACAGGCCCTATCCCTCGCCCACTCTCCCAGCCCCATAAATGGCTGTCCCGCCCGGCCCCATCCTCCAGGCTATTTAAAAAACAAGCCTGGCGCTCATCGGCTGCTTCCAGGTGTGGGGGGGGCAATCCCTGCTGCCCCCCATTGCCCTGCACTGCATGGAGGACTCTGTCATGATCCCCCATCCTCCACCCACTCTCCCAGCCCCAGCATCCCAGCACTTTAA
>NW_005842258.1:973316-978798 GCF_000455745.1 Alligator sinensis | reverse complement strand
AAAAAAAAAAGCCCAGCACTTACTAGCTACTGCCAAGATGGGGGAGAGGGGGTGATCCCTGCTGCACCTCCCCACTACCCTGCACTACATGGGGGGCTCTGCCATGAGCCCCCAGAAGCCCTGATAGCTGCTGTAACAGCAAATGAGTTTTTTATACCGGGAGCTTGGGCCAGGTGGGGCAGCCATGTGGGGCTGGGAAAGCGGGCGGGGATCAGGTGGTACTCAGGGAGTCTGGGGGAGCAGGCAGGGGATGGGGCCTGGCAGGGGTCCCCCATGGTCCCCTCCCCCTCCTCCAGCCACCCTCCACCCCCTACTTACCAGCACAGAGTCCAGGTCCAGCTCCCTGCAGCAGCGAGTGGGGACTGCCTGAATCTCCAAAGCTCTCCGAATCTTTTCTGAATCAATTTGGAGAACTTAGAATTGATTCAGACCTTTTAATTGGTCTCCTGATTCAATTCAGAGATTCAGCCACCAAATCGGGCCGAATCTCCTCAGAATTGAATCAGCACCCAAAGCTTTGCACAGCCCTAATGTCTACATGTTCATTAATGAGCAGTAGTTACTGCATATTTAATTTAGTACTTGCTTAATGAAGTACTAACTAAATGTGCAGTAACTATACTTACTGTGCAGAAGCACCAGCGAACACTTTTTTTGTGATGCTTAATGCACAGTAGCCTAATACTACTGTACAATAGCATATTGGAATGGTTTTTGCCTGGCATGTTACTGTGCTGTGTTATTAGGCTACTGCTCATTAAGCATCTTGTGTAGATGCAATCTCTGATTGGCAAATGGATTTTCAAAGTGGTTACCAAATTGTTAGACATGTGCCCTTTACAGTTACATCTCTCATAGGCTAGGGACAGAAATTACACACAAACTGGTATAAGTGATCAGAAACCGATTCAAACCTGTAATACAACAGAAGTTCAGTGCACATAAACCACTTTCAAAATGACCAAAACTAGTTTAAGATAAACCTGGATAGATATCAGCCTTAACTGATTTAGGTTAAATTGGTTTCTTGAACTTCTGTCCCAGATCCCCTCCAGATTCAAGTTAACTCACAGTGCCCCAGAATCCCAGGATGCAGAATGCTTTGCACTTCCCCTGCAAACTGCGCCCCTTCCTCCCCCTGGCAGGGTAGGCAGGTTAGCCTGGCCCAAGTTATCTGCTCCAGTTGAGCAGGGAGGCATGCTCTAGCACCCCCAGCTTCTGGCCTGGGCCACTGCAGGCATGTGGCTGCATTTCTGGCACCAAAAGTGAATGTCTGTTCACTTGCTTATCAGTTCAATCTATGCAGTTTAAACTAACCTTCAAAGATTAAATCGATTCAGCCTTAGGCTTTTTGACTGTCTATACTTAGCCATACAATGCTGGTCGCTTTAAAGGAGGAAACTCAAACTATGGGCCACTTGCAAGGTACTCTTTACAAACAAGGGCTACCACTAGCAAGATCCTCTCTAGTCAGATGCAAGATCTCAGCAGAGATCTTAGGAAACTGGATCACAATGCATCACCATGCTGCACCATGTGAAGAGGAGGTTTTGAAGGAGAGAGAGGCTTAGACGTGCATCTACACCTGAATGATTCCCGTGTGCTGTATGTTAAAGCAGTATTAGATATGGCTCAAATCCAAGTTTCCCTCCAAAACACATTTATACATGTACTTCAGGGATGGGGGTGAAAGGGAACTTTAATTAGAGCAGCTCTGAGAGCCACTCTAACTAAAGCAACTGGAACATCATGTGTATCAGAGTTCCTGTGCTGAAAAATGGTGGTGGGGCGCTTTAACTAAAGCTTGTTCAACGTAATTACATCACATCAGAGCAGCCTCTTTGAACATGTATAGAGACCCACAAGATTTACTCGTAGAAAAAAGACTCCCTCTGGCATGTAGACTCCCTCTTTCCCCCTATGTTCCACTAAATATTAGTCTCTCAAAGTTTAGTATTGGAACATCTAACTTCTGTGATATACCTGGTTTCAATCCTTAAATCTACCTCATGCTCTAGCCATGGTTCTTGTTTCTCCCCACTTCTGAAAATAGTGCAGAATAGCTATTGTATTTTAGTGTGTTGACAGCTATAGATTTTTACTCACCCTGCTCTCCTCTTTCTCACTTACACTCAGTAAATGCATCTGCCTAGCATGCAAGGGTCATTGTGGAAGGAGAGGTCCCAAGAATAGAAGGAAGCCCAAGAGTGACTCTTCTCCCCCACTTACCTCAGGTGGAACAGGAAACACTGCCAGGGACCAGAGCACCATGCCACACTTGCAGAGCCAGTGTTTGGTCCAGATTGGCAACAGCGAAGCCCAAAGAAGTACTTCCAGCCCTAGATGGGCAGCCAGGGAGAAACTGCAGCATTCAGGCAAAGGACTCTCCTGCTAGCACTAGCCTGCAGCCACCTGCAGCACAAAGGCACCTCACCAGAGGTATGGGTGGTTGGAGAATCACCAACTAATGGAAGACCGTAGACAGATTTCTGGGGCAGCACACACAAAGAAAGTTGAACCCACCACAATCAAGTAGGTGCTGAAGGTTATGTGTGTGTAGGGCCCGAAGACCTGATTCCTCAGAGAACTGAGGGCGAGGCACTGGAGCCCATCAATGGGAATTGTTTCTTTTGTTGGATTTAATTGACGTCTGACTGCGGTCTGGACTGTTACAACATGAATTGATAAAGAGAATGCGGGGAGGGGTGAGTGACCCTGAAGGAATACTGGTCCCTTTAATTTGATTTCTGAACTTTATATCAGGACAGTTAATCATGAATGGAGAGAGAAAGAAAAGAGAGAGAGAGATAACCCTGAAGAAGGCTTGTCCCTTTAGTTGATTTGGTTTTGTCTGTATGAAATTGCTAAGGAACAAATTGAGGGGAGGATTACCCTTGAAGGTTGAAAGGTATCATGGTGAATGCATCTTATGAGAGGTGTAAACTGCCTTAATCTTGAAAGGCTGTGAGTACAGTGATGAAAGTAAGCATGCCCTATGCAGACAGTGGGACTAGGATAGGTTGCCCCCCTGCTTGGACTTCCATGGGATCAACCCAGAAGATCTGACTTAAATCCCAACAATCTAGGGGAGGCCTCTAAATTGACTGCAAGGGGTCAGTTACCCAAAACAAGAAGTCAAATTAACATAGAGGAAGTGGTACGGGTGGGGGGTAGGGAAGGCAAAGCCCCAGGAAGAGATTCCTCCAATATGCCCGGATTTACTACCCAGTGGAACCGCTCAAAATAAGACCAAAGTTGTGGCGGGTGAGAAAAATAACATTGGAGAGCAGCTAGTGAGATAGTGTCGACACCTCTTCATCCTGACATCATTCACCAGGAAGACATCAGGCCAAAGAGGGCCCAGGATTTACAGCAGCTACCCCCGACAGTTATAAACATCACCCTTTCTTTTAACTTACTTACCCTGAGCAGCAACTGGACATTCTTTATTATTAGTATATTCTCTGCCTTTGATCTGATAGCTCCTGCAAACTAACTTTTACCCTTACACAATATGGTAAAGTCTCCTGAAGGAGGTTATATATCATACCATTTACACTGAACACTCACAGGTCCTGCTGACAATATTGATGCTTCACATGCCTTTCTGGTGAAATTTAATCCTCTGCAGAGTGCCAGTATGAAAATCTAGATACTACTTTACTACCACTTGAATGATATGCAGATTCTGTATAGGTCTTGAAGAGGCTTGTATTTCATTCTCCAAACAATACACTTTATCTTTAGGCTGTGTCTTCATATATTTTAGGCTAGAATGCAGCTATGAAATCACTGTACATAGAATCATAGAAAAATAAGTCTGGAAGGGACTTTGGATTGTCTAGTCCAACTCCCTATTAAGGGATCATCCCCCTACCAGGGTTCAAATTATGGTGGGGCTGGGAGGGCTAATCCCCCCATAAGAGACAAGAGCCCCTGCATAAGAGATGAGAGCCCTCAGTCCACTCTGTGCCTTTCTAAGCAGCTCAGACAGCAGTGGCAGTGGTTCCTTCCAGCTTCTGGCTGCTACTGCCACAAAGCCCCCCAAAACTTGGAGTGTAATTTAAACCCTGCCCCCTATTAAACCATCCCAGCCAAGTCTTGTATAAAAAACTACTCCTGGTTAAATCTTTGTGACCACAACATCCATGCCAGTATGCTATCAGCTACCTCAGCTCTTCAGTGTATCATAAAAATACAGTAGAAAAGAAAGGGTCAAAAAAAAGAACTGGAAAAGATATGAGGATTAAATCTTACCTTAAATCAAAAGATTTTGAAAAAGTTTTATATTCACATCACTGACTAGTATTTCTACAACCCAAAGCTTCACAATGTCATTATTTGATTAGTTTCATTTCCTAATTCTCACACTAGCACAGCATATTTTGTAGCCCAATAGAGAAATGTTTAACGCACAAAAGTAAAACGCAGATCCTCTTTCGATTTTTTTTAGTTTTTACTGAGTTTTGAAAATGCCCTTAACAATATTCCAATAAGACAGCTAAGGAAGTATGATCTAAATCAGAGCTGGCAACCTACAGCCAACAGGCTGGATCTGTTCCATGAAGACTGTATCCAGTCTGCAGCAGCTCAGGAAATCTGCAGAATACTTCAGTCACAGCAACAGAAGATCTCCAAGGTCCTAAGTCCTGCCCTTTTCTATCTATTCCTTTGGCAACATCTGCTGATTCCTGGAGGGTGGGGCTGTGGCCCACAGCAGAGGTTGGGTTGAAATCAGCAGCCCCACAATGACAAAAGGTGCCAAACCTTGGTCTAAATTAATATACTATACAGTGGGTGTATAGTTGGTTGGATAATCAGACTCAAAGAGCCATCAATGGCTCAGTGTCAAACTGGAGCAGGGAATATTTTAAGTGTGGTTCCTCAGTGGTCTGTATGAGGTCTGCAACTGTTCAATACTTTCTTTAATGTGCTGGAAGATGGAACGGAACCATAGTAAATTTGAAAAACACCACCAAGCTAGATAGCATAACAGACACTTTGGAAGATACGATTATGGATTCCATATGACCTTGATGAATTTGAAAAAAAATGGTCTAAAGTAAAGAGGATGAAAAAGTCAGTAAGGACAAGTTCAAAGTACTGTACTTTGGGGGGGAAAAACAAATAAAAGCACAACAAAAAACCAAGGAGCTAGTTAAACTGCAGCACCACAGAAAAAGATCTGGGATTATGGCACAAACAGAATACACATCAACGATTCAATATTGTTGTGGGGACAGAAAAAAGCTAGTGGCACATTGGGATGTGTTAGCAGGAGTGCTAAATGCAAGCCAGTCATACACTGTTCATCTCTGGCAAGAGCCAAATGCAGAATTACTAAGTCTTGTTTCAGACACTGAGCTTCAAGAACAATCTGGAGCAGATGGCCTGGGAAGATTGTGGGTTTTCTGCCATTTCAAACTTTGAAAATCCCTATTATCCATTTTAGGAAACTATTTTCGTAGCCATGTTGGATGAG
>NW_005842258.1:969458-973285 GCF_000455745.1 Alligator sinensis | reverse complement strand
CATGCATTCCTGTAACGTTTATTTAGAATTGCAGAGAACCACTTGGAACGTCCTAAGATTTAGAATCCTCTTTTAAGCATTAGGAACATAAGTGAATATGTAGTACTGTTGCTCCATGTTGCTCCATGTAGGGATGCTGCCACGCAGAGCTGTTCCCTTTGCATTACATTTTTCTGGTAAATTCTACTTGCTTTTAAACTTCTAATCCTCAAGGGGATGAACAGGAAAGCAGCCCACTTCTTTCTTCTGTTTCAATTATATTTATCAAGGAGAGAAACACATTGGCATAAAAAAAGAATATCTCCAGCAGAAATTCATACAATTGTTCCAATGAGTTGGTTAGATTTGAGAAATCCACTTTTGAATTGTAAATTTGCTTCTAAGAAATCAAAAGTAAAAGCTATGATATGAGCTAATCCATATAATGTGAACTCATATTATGCTTTACATGATTGGGGGTTGTGGCAGGACACTGTTGGTGCCTCCCACTTTGGCACTGGCTGAAGCAAGCAGCCAGCAGGTGCTTGACTGTGGTGGCCATTTTAGATCTCTGGCCACCTATAAACAGAGACTCCTCCATGACTGTTTCAGGCTGGACAGAAAGAAGTACTTCTTTATTGTCCAAGCCCCCAAGGCCTGGAATAGACTGCCGCTGGAGGTGGTTCAAGCACCTACCTTGAATACCTTCAAGAGAAATTTGGATGTTTATCTTGCTGGGATCCTACGACCCCTGCTGACTTCCTGCCCCTGGGGGGCAGGACTCGATTATCTTCTGAGGTCCCTTCCAGCCCTAATGTCTATGAAATCTATGAAACATCTTGGAGGTAAGGGCAGGAGCTTAAGGGGATAGTTTGGAGGCTCCTGGTCCTGGGCATGACCTAAAACTGCACCCTGCTGGGAGTGGGTGGCCTGGTGGGGCTCTCAGTGGCATGGGAGCCCCCCGGAAATGCCAGGCCAGTTACCTCCCTGGTAAAAGGTGGATCAGGGTGCCTTAATACCCCCAGCTCCCACAACCAGGTGGGTTACCCTTATGGTAGGACCAAGAAGGTGGACCCAGGTTACAGTGGCTATAGACTCAGAAGCCTGACTTAGAATACCCTTGACAGGTCACTACTGGTGCCAGGACCAGAACAGTCAGAAGGGCCAGGGGCCCACTGCAAGGGACACCCAGAGCTGAGGGCCTGGGGTTTCTGACTGGCCTTGGAGGTGAGTCCAGGGTCTGTGTGGCCAAAGGTCCTGGGGGAACCATGCTCAAGATGGGAGGAAGAGTTCAGGGAGCCAGGCAGCCCAGTATGAGGGCAGAGTAGGCCTTTTGAGGGGAGAAATCTGGTTGGGGTCCAGATTGGAGGATTCTGGGACCCAGCGTAGAGCCAGTAATGTTAAGATCTGATGATGCCATCTGGAAGGCTTGGGCTGCGGTGTTGGGAAGGAACGGAGCCGCAGATAGCGCCCTTGGCATCGGGGCAAGAATGGGCAGCCTCCCGCCTAATTAACAACATAATTATATATCAAGGCATGGCAGGAGGGAAGGCAGGCAGTTAGCCCAGAAATAGGCGGGTGGGCCATTGGTAGACTGGCCCCGAGGAAGACCCCTGTTACAGGGGTCAACCTTTTTGGCAGGAGTGCCACAAATTATCCCTGCACTCTCCGTAAGTGCCACTCTGATCCCTTTCCTCTGCCCAATCTACTCTCCTGCTTTTCTGCTCTTTGCCCTATCTGCCACTGCACTGCATGTCCCTGCCCTGACCTGCCCTGTGCCCCCTGTGACATGTGCTGCAGGTTGGCCACTCCTGCCTTGCACCATTGTTTAGTATCAAATTAGGTTCCTGACACCTTAGAGGCTGATTGTGTAAACTTCCATTTGACATCTTCAGTATCTATACTTATTTGATTTCTGCTTACGCATGTATGGGCATGGCTAACCAGCCATGGCTGAACAACCATGCTAGTGCAAAAGTATCAGAAGACTGATCAGTGGCCAGTCCATAAGGCAACTATTAAAGCCAGAAGCTAGCTGCAAGCCATGATTTGCATTGATAAATTTATGTTCAAATCAAACCAATGAAGCAGAATTCCAGTTTAATGGTTTCCCTACCAGAATCACTCCATGGTCTAGAGGCTAACAACTAGGAAAGCATCTAATAAAATTTAGAAATCAGGAAAAATGGATAGTATAGAAGTGGAAAGCCTTCTCAGTTTCACATTCCCTTTAATGGAACAGCTGGTATTTCTTTGTGTTGCTAATCTCAGTAAGCAGCTGGAAACTTGTCCATTTCAAAGCTATCTGAAAAAAACACAAAATGGAAGCAGAAGGGAAAATAATTTTGTCATCTGCATAATCACTGGCTCAGGGCTGGATTTTTTTTTCAGACTACTTGCTTGATCTTTGTGGAGAATGTAATGGAGAATGTAAACAGTACTTGATGCTGCACGAATTCATTTTCAGCAGTTCACTATGGCAAAGTACAGACAGTCAAAATGCTTAAGGCTGAATCGATTCAGTCTTCGCAAGTTAGTCTAAGTTGTGTAGGTTGAGGTGATAAGCAAGTGAACAGTCATTCACTTTTAATTCCATAAATGCAGCCACATACCTGCAGTGGCCCAGGCCAGAAACCAGGGGGCCCTAGACCATGCCTCCCTGTCTGCTGAAGCAGACAGCTTGGAGGGGGGAAGGGGGGGGTTGCAAGGGTGATGCAAAACATCCTGGGATGCTGGGGGACTTTGCATTAACTTGAATCTGGAGGGGATCTGGGACAGAAGTTCAATAAATCGATTTAACCTAAATCAATCAAGTCTGATCCTACATCCACCTAGGTTTATCTTGTACTGGTTTTGAAAGCAGTTTATATGCACTGAACGTCTGTTGTATTACAGATTTGAACCAGTGTTTCTTTGAAAAAATCCTCTCTGGTGCCTCACCCAACAAACTGTGTGTGGCTGATCATGGGAATTGCCAAAGAAATCTGCATCTGATTGACTAGCTAAGCATACCTTTCTCCTCCCCCAAGATAACAGGTAACTGAGAGCCACCATATTCTGCCTCTTGACCAGTTGTATAAATAGGTGTTGACTCAGCTCCTCCACCCTGCTCAGATACTGACAATGTAAGACAGTAAATGAAGGCACTTCTACTTTAACACAGTGGAAAGAAATGAAAGCGAGGACATTTAGCTCTGGGCCCTTACTTCAAGGGAAGAAAGTATACTTCCTCTAATGGAATAAACAGTCTGCTACCAGTAAGAACAAAACACAGCAATGCCAGAATAAAACCAGTGAAGACAACATGTCTCCTCACTGCATTTATGTTGTTAATGCTTTGTATCCATCTGGAACACTTGACACCAAAACTTCCATACTGGGAGCCTGACGCGGAACATGATTCACGCACATAAAGTTAAGCATCCACATTTGAGACTAATAGGCCTCAATCATACCCCAGTCCATCTCGGATCCAGCCCTTAGCCCAGTCCCATATCATCCTGCCACTCTGTTCTACAAACACAATGACCCCTCAACTTTTACTCTCCACCCATATGCTTCTATGCTTCAGTTTTCATATTTGTAAAATGAAGGTATGCTTTTAACATGTAAAGGGCTGCTTAAAATCCAGATACTGGGGTTGCTTTGATTTACAATCACTAGTCATGTATTTACAATCACTCTGGAGTTACACAGGAACTCTAAACTTTTACAGATACTTCCAAAAATTATTTTAGGACCAAGCCTTTTCATACTTGCTCTCAGCCCTGCAGTACATTTGCATACAGATATTTTGATTTGTAAGTCAAAAATACATTTCATTCAGTTATTTTACTTGACAAAGGGGA
>NW_005842258.1:944856-969448 GCF_000455745.1 Alligator sinensis | reverse complement strand
CCTACAAATATGCAAAGCACAGGTACATCCAGCTGAATTAAAAATAAAATAATCAAGCTGTTATATGGCAGACATCACATTAGTCCTCACTGAGGACTATGTACATAAGAAAGCTGAAAGTTATTTTGTTTGGCTAGAAAGTTCTGATTAAAAAACTGCAGCACATCCACAGTTCACAGCTTTCCTTAAGTTTCTCTCAGCATAACTGGATTGTTGACGGGGCTTTGCTGAATGGATATTTTACATATACAGTGCACATCCTCCCTAAAAAAAAAAATTATTGCAGAATAGTCAAATACAAGTAGGTGTGCAAAAGGAAGTGTGTCCAGAACCCCTCTTTAAAAACAAAAATGACACAGGAAATTCAGAGTTTCTTTTACATTGATGCTAACTGCAATGTTACATGTACATAGGAGGCTCTCTTCTTGCAGAGAAGTTCCTATATACTGGTATTGCACTGTAGCTCCCGTATACATGCAATAATGCAGAGCCATTTTGAAAACCCAAAGTTCCTTCCTTCCATTTGAGTAACAAACATTAACGGTACAGATGCAGCAACTGAGTTGTTGGTGTGACTATACCCACGAGGAAGCCTGCTGAAAGTTGCTTTACATTAGTTGCAACAGAAGACGGAACGGAAGTTTCTGTTGTAATACATTGGTCTAGTCCTGGAAACCCCAACAAGTAAGCAACAGAGAGGATTTCACAGACCCTCTTCACTCCCACTTTGCCTATTGGAGTATTAAAATCTTTGATGTTTCCTTAGTAATTCATATATGCTCAGGTATATCAGAGAGAGTAATTCTTGCCTGGAAATCTGACCACATACTCATAAACAGACACAGGTTACAACGCACCACTCATAAAACATCTGTCCCTTTTCAATTAACAACTGTGACGTTCCAGTACTAGGGACAGACATTTAAAAGGCCTGAATTGATTCAATCTTTAAAAGTTAGTCTAACCTGGCTAGGCTGCACCAGTTTGTAATCATCTAGACATCCCCTCTGGACTGAAGAAATGTAGGTACATGCCTGCAGTGGCTCAGCCTAGAATCTGGGGGGCGCTAGAACAGCCCTCCTGTCCCTTCCGCAATGCAGAGCTGAGCGGGGGGGGAGGCTTGTGGCCAGGCCCTGGCAAGATACTCTGATTAGGGAGAGGTTCCCCCCCAGTCACTGCTCCTGACCAGTGAGAGAGCCATCAGACAGTTAATAACAGAGTTTTTAGTTACACAGCAGGGAGTTACACAGGGAGATGATACCATTTATCAACCCATCAAAACAAAACAAAAGCTTCTCTCATTAGTTCAAGCTCTTCTTAGACAACTTTTTTCAAAGAAGGAATGGAGGGACATTACCAGCTACTTGTTGATTAGCTCCAAAAACCCCTAAGCCGACACTGTCCTGTCTGCCTTTGTCCTGTCTCCCACAGCACAGACCATACCCAGCATGTGGTATGCTAGATAGTGCTGAGAGGTGTCTGTGTAAGGCAGAGGGGAGGGGGGAATCCCTGCTTGAGCAGGGAGTTGTGAGAGGGCTGGAGGGAGTAGGAGGAAGCCAGGCAGAATCCGCTGTACCTGCAGTCTCTGCCAAACCTCCAGCCAGGGAGCATAGGGGAGGGGCCAACCTGGGGCCATCCCAGAGAGCCCTGCCCAGGGCTGCAAAGCATCTGGGATGCTGGGGGCCTCTGGTTTAAGTTAAACCAGGAAGGGGTCTGGGACAGACAATGCATAAACCAGTTTGAGCCAAATCAGTTAAGTCTGATACTACATTCAACCAGATTTATCTCAAACTGCTTTCAGCCATTTTCAAACTGGTTTATGTGCACTGAACATCTGTTCTGTTACAGGATTAAACTAATTTCTGATCACTTAAACCAGTTCATGTGTAATGTCTGTCCCTAGCCCAGATGACCATTCTGAAATATGTCCTGAATCACAGATCAGCATGGAAACCTCTCACCCTTCTGACCTTTGTGCATAAATTGACCTATAGATTGGTCTCAAGTTTTGGGATTGTTTTTCTTTTTTTTGTTTTTGTTTTTTTACAAATTCAGCTAGTTGGTGTTTTTATGATTGCAAAATTATGGCATATTTTAAAATGCACAATTTTAAAAGGTCAGAAATGTAATCACTTTGGGTGTCCTAATGCAAAAATTCCACATGGATAGGATTTTCAAGAGCACTCCACCTCTTGCCATTTATTGAGACCAACAAGTGCTTTTAAAAAGTTTTACCTCAGCCTCTCCTGAACTCGTTCAGCACTTATTGTCCCTCTTACTCATTAGACAATGTTCTGTGTAAAAAAAAGGTTTTAGAGATACACTTCAAAAACAAGCACTATTTACATGTCAAATTTCAAGTTTCAGCCATCTGTGTTACATAAGGGAAAAGATAAAAAAGGTTTGTGTTATTTTGTTTGTTTGTTTTTTAAACTGAGGGAAAAGCTACTTTTTCATTCGCATCTCTCAGAAACCAGCCATGAAGAATGTTACTTATACCAAAGAGAATTTTGGAGGCTTAAGAGAGAATTGGGGACTAGAAATACAAATCAGATTATACTATAACTAGGCATTTAACTCCAAAATAAACTCTATGCAACTAAAACACATATACAAAGTTGGCACTGGAACATTTCACTACAGTTCTGTTTTTGTCATTTATAGTATTAAAAAAAACAGCTTTCATTTCTAACTACCATGTTCACAGAGAAAATCTTTAAAGTGTGAACCCTTTGAGCAGGCAATTATTTCAGGTGGGGGGCCACTTACCAAGTTTTGACAAGCTGTCAAGGGTCTCATGGGTAGCCCTGCCCCTCAACAGGTGCCCCACCCCATCTTGTGATTGGAAGTCCTGCCCCCTAACCCCTGAGCTTTGCCCCGCAAAGTCCCTCGCCTTGCCCCCAGAAGTACTCCTTTCAGGAAGGGGTTTTGCCATCTCAGAACCAAAAAATACAAAATTATAATCTAAAAAACAAACATCTACAGCATTCATTAATTTGATTTCAAAAGATATTTTTGTCCTAATTTACATGTGTTTGTGTAGTGTACATAGAGGTGATTACACAATAGCTTAAAATGATGTCTTATTCTTCTGTATTGTGTGGGGGGTGCGTATAGGTTTGTTGGGGGCTGTGGGTATGTGGGGTGTGGGTGGGTATGGGGTTTGTGGGAGGTTGTATGTGGAGGGAGGGTAGCTCGGGTGTGTGAGGGAGTGTGGGGGTTTGCATGTATGGCAGTGCAAGGGGGAGTGTGGGTGCATGTGGGTCTCACCCTATCAACGATCGCATGCGCGCACGCACACACACACACACACACTATATGCAGCCTGCATACGCTGCCTGTCTGCACGCACGAATACGTGCGCTGCTCCTGCCTGCACACGCGCATGTGGGGTCCTGTGCTCCCTAGTCCAATGATGCAGCTGGAAGCCACATGATACCAAAGCAGGGCCAAGGCAGGAAGAGTAAAATGGCTGGGGGTGGGGCAGGGCTAGGCTGCTCACTTCTGCTGGGGGCTCCCTCGGGTCCTAATACCCCTGGCTCCTGTCAGCCTTGACAGGCAGCCAGGAGCAAATAAATATTAATTTACTAATTTTTTTAGGGGTCCCGTGGGTCGGAAAGAATGGCCTGGCAGGCTGTATTTGGCCTGCCCCTGCCTTAGAGAGAGCAAAACCAAAAAGACAAATTTAAAAAAGACCGTGTTAAGGTCTCATGGTTTAAGTTACTTGTGATTTAAGCCCTTTTTTAACGCTTGGAGTTGGCAAAGCTGGATGCATTTATAAGCATTGTCAAAGAAAAAGAACCTAAAAAATATATTGTATATTCACATGATTTTAAACACACATAATCCCTTACCCTGTCATTCAATAAAGACATTGAGACAAATAATCCTTTAATTGGATAATTTTTTGCATTTCACCTATATTAAGTGTATGCTTAATATATGGGACCTGTTTCTCTTATGAGTAAAATAAAGCTAGCTAGAGAACTAATTAAGCTTTGCAGGAGTCACACAAATATATTAGTCACTTAAAATTTACTGCCATGTTAGTTAGAACATGAATGATTCACATCTGGAGATATGGAACTTGAAATTGGCTACCTGATAGGGTTTGTTAATAGTTTGGGCCTAGGCACACTACTCCAACCCACCTAATACCAGTTACACTGCATTTGTAAATCTGTTTCACTTTACATAGCTACTTGCTGTTTATTTATAAAAAAACAGGTTTTAAAATATGTTCAGAGCACTGTTGCCACTTCCAAATGGCACACTTTCATTTCATGTTATTGCCTACAGTAGATGACTGACACATATTTCAACGTGCTATTCCAACGCTGCAACAGAAAGCAGGTTTCCTCACAAAACAGAAGCTCAGTTCATTTTTTAAAGTACTCATTCATATTTTCATAGGTAATTTCCAAAACTACCTAAATCGCAAAGGTGCCTAAATCCTTAAGACTTACTTGAAAATTTTACACATGATCTAGTCATTCCCACCTCCCCTACTTACTGTGCAGTTAATGCCTCAAAGCTCAAATACAGTCTCTGAAAGAAGGCAATCACTTTTAAAGAATAACGCCAGTTAACTCAAATAGTAAGAGCAGTTAGCCATGCTAAACACTCTTCGTGATCTGTGACAAAAATAGGCAATCTTACATTTTTAATGAACAGTTTAAAAAGCAGAAGAAGAACCACATTTTTGGAAAACGAATTTCATCTGGGACCTTAAAACAATCCGTAGGATTTTCAATATTTTTTCTGATGTTTAAAAAAATTAATCCTTATAGTGGAAGCTGTTCTACCTGGCGCCCAACCAAAGCACTTATAGATTCCATATGACTTCACTGTTGTCTACCCTTTCAGGGTAGGTACAGACATTCAAAAAACCTGAGGCAGGATCCATATAAGTTACATAGTTTTCTGTAAGTGGTGTAGTTTAGATGGGTAGCAAACAGAACATGTGTTCACCCTTTGGTGGAAAGTGCAAATCTTAGACTGGGTTCCACCACTTTTAAACCAATCTGTGTGCGCTGAACTTCAGGACTGAGGTCAGTGTCACAGGTTCAACAGAAAAGGAAATACAGTTCTGCTGTCAAGGAAGAATAGCCAGAGTGAATTACTGTAAGTGACATTTCCGACAGAACCAGCCGACAGATGTTGTACTTGATTTGGCAGAAGTGATGTACATCTGCTGGCTGAAAGGAGGAACCAGACTGAAATTCTGCTGGCAAAGCTTTGTACCATAGACTAGGGCGGTGATTCTCATTAGATTCATGGTAGTCCTCAGATGTCACTTATTTTTTGACTATGGAAAATAAATAAAGCAATTCTTCTGTTGCAAAGAATTTAGACTGTAACAGGTCAGAATGATTTTGCCACTGTGGATTCCTATTTGAAATCTCTGGATTTATCTTGTGAATCATGTGTAAATGTGGGCACACCTAACGGTGCTAATTTTGGATAGCATGCTTAAAGTACACCCTGGGGAATTATGCAATTATATTCCTAAGCAATTTTATGCATAAAAGGCATGACCATGCATAATTTTGCATAATTTAACTATGGTGGGCTCTGTGCCTCTGCCTCTATGAGGTAGAGGCACAGAGCCTCACTACTGGACAGCTACACACCATTGTGCCAGGCCAGTCGACTCATTGCCTCCACGTGGGGCTTCCAGCACTCCAGCAGGAAGTCGCATGTGGAGGCACGCAGCCCGCCCAGACCAATGGTGCATGACTGTGCCTCCATGTGTGGCTTCCCACTGGAGTGCTAGAAGCACCACATGGAGGGCCAGCCCAGTCCGATGGCACATGAATCGGGAACCACACACCACTGGGCCAGGTGGGAAGCCACAATAGTGTTATATTTAATTTAATTTAATTTAATTTGTAGGAAAAACAAGTAATTAATTTTGCATAATTTTGAGTTTTCCTGTGCATAATTTTTAATTTTTCTGCACCTAATTCCCTGGGGTGTATTAAAGGAATCTTGCAGCACCTCAGGATGCCATCTCACCCTGGTTAAGAATCACTGGACTAGGGCCTCAGAATACTTACTTTACCAAGCCAGGTGATAAAATTAAGGGGATACCTGAATACTATATCAAAGGCATTGCAATTAACTGTGCTTTAACTAACAGATTTACCAAAAAGTCACTGAAGGCATTGCACACCAAGCTAATGACATCCATAGTTATGATCCAGGATCCTCCTGTCATCAGATATCTCCTCAAAAGAACAGTAACTGTGGTCTGAAAGCATCTGTGCTATATCTGGATGAAGACCAAGATCTGCTACTTGCATGTTTGCCCAAGGAAAGAAGTTTGACAACTTCACGTGGCTACTTGACCTTTGTAGAATGAGGGTGAGAGCTTACCTGATTAATGCCGTATGGCCAAACAAAGAGGCTGAGAAGGGAAATGTCCAGTTGATATCAAAGCAGTTCTAGCAAGGAATTTGTGACAGCAGGTTCTTAACATTTCTGAACCTACAGTCGTATATTATTAATATGCTACAGAAGTAGGCTGACAAGCACTGAGAAGTGCACGATTTCATTCATGAGCCTATCTATCATGGGCCACATAATATCATCATACATATCAGAGCATGTAAAGATAAAATCTCAAAGTAGAGGAGGTGTTTTTAAGTGTGTCACTAAAAGCTTGTGTTTGGCTACAGCAATTTATCATAATGTATGGAAAGCTGCAGTAGTATGGTAAAACAAAAAAAACTATATTAATTTACAGTGTGTACTTCTCATGGAGAAAAGCCCAGTAAATTGAACCAAAGAAATGAAGCCCAATCCTCTGTTATATGAGATGACTGAGCAATTTGTCATTCTGCAAATAAAAAGGATTAAGTGCTAAGAGAGTTGCTTTTGTCACAGCCATATCTGTGTATTCTAAAAAATGGAAATATAAAACTGAAGTCAAGATTATATTTACCAGAAAGGGGAGTTTTCCATTCAGGGTTTTTAAAGCGGTAACAAGATCTACAGACCAGAGAAATTAATTCCCTTCTTTACAGATCAAGTTCAGTATGGGAAAGGCAGAGGCATAAGTGGCCAGTTCTGCACCCTGGGTTAAGTTCAGTATGGGAAAGGCAGAGGCATAAGTGGCCAGTTCTGCACCCTGGGTTGTAGTAGCGCATGGTACAGGAGCAGTGGCCAGAGGTTTGCTGCTGCAAGAAAAGATGTCACTTTTTCTTGCCACCAAAAATCTGTGTTTACATGACTGCTCAACAAGTTGGAAGCAAAAAAAAAAAAAGAAAGAAAGAAATGACATCTCTGCAGCAGCAATCCTCCACCCACTGCTTTTTTTCACCATGCTCCACCACTGCCCAGGGCACCATGGCCACTTTCGGGATCACCCCTCCTTTAGCCCCACTCACCCACTCATTGTTATGCTACTGGGGTATGGCACAGCAAATGCTCAAGTAGCCCTCCCAGCATACTTCAACCCTAATGTGAAACTAGTAACCTTAAGTGAATTTTATTCTGCACTTATATTCAGACCTGGGTAACCCTATTCAGGTTGTGAAGCATGTCAATAGTTTCATAGTCACATATTGATTGGAAACAGGTTATGAGGAACAGGACATTTCATGAAGACTTGAAGAACTACTACTTTCAGGCTAAATCCTTTTTGGCAAGGATTACCAATAATGTAATCTGTTAAACTCCAAACCTCACCTCATCCCTTCAGAGATCTGAGATGTTCTCCAGTAGTGGTACTATTTATTCAACTTGACAGAATGCTGGAGGCAAAGCATCCAGCCACAACTTCAAACATCTTCCATACTAAAACTCTGGCCACTAGATTAAGCCATTTCTTCACCCTTAGTGCATGAACATATTCAAGTTTCATTTCCATACTGCACTCCTTGAGTCTTTTATTTCTATGGAGACTTGCTAATAGCTCATGTTTATGATCAGACACTTCCTAATAAAACACTGATGTTTTAGGTTCATGTGGATTCCTGCATATACAAGATTTAAAGATAAAAGTTAAAATCTCCAACTCAGACTTAAAAATTCAACTTGCACAAATCAAAACAAAAAACAAAGCTTCCCATCCAGGAAGAGCACACACCAACTGCTGAAACTTCCTTAGCCTGACAAAGGGTTTTTGAACCCGAAAGCTTGTTTAATAACTTTTCTCCAACTATTTGGGTTGGTCTAATTAAAGATATCAAATTCACCCAAGGAACCTTGTCTGCCCATAAAAAAGGGAACTCATTCCAGTGGCTCAGAACCTAGCCAAAAAAAATAATGTCTGCACTGAAACAGGCTTTTCCACATGGTTTTCGTAGTATACTTAACTCATTTATCCCACGTTTCCTACATTTGCCTGTTCTACACTACAGCTTTTAAACATATTAGATAAAAGAGAGACAAAGAGACATGCCTCAAAGCAATAAATGGATTAGCTAGCTCTAAAGTTTGTGCATTAAAAATACTTTGCCTTCAGGTTTTACCACAAAACTAGACAGAGACAGAATATAAGGTGGTATATCTGGTGCTGTGACTATCCCCCACTGCCAATGGATGCCAACCTACTTCCAGAGGTGGAAGTTGGTCATTTTTAGCATGTTCTACAGTAAGCAAATTCAGTGTGTTATTAGGGTATGCTCTATGAAGCTGTCAAATGATGTTTTGAGACATTTTGTCACAAATAACATGCATCTTTATATATCAGGCATTTTAAGACACCTCTCATATTTGTAGAAACCAATCTGATTAATTATTAGAAGTGCTTTATTGTGTTGCAGAATTTTGGAAAAAGAGCTATTCCCTATTGGGATGGTGAGAAGAGAGAAGAAAGGGAAAAACCCTTCCCTTAAGAGCACTGCTTAAAAGGATATAGCTCATGTCTGGTTTCATACTCAATATTGTCAACGTGCCAGATTACCCCTTCCCCTGGACAATTAAACAAGAGAGGACAAGGCAGGAAAAAATTCTCCTTACAGTACTTCTAATGGCTCAAACCAGCTTGTGGAGCAAGGTGGTCCCTTCACATGGACCAGGCAGGAAGTTCAGTCCCTGATTTCTGGTACGACCTCACATCCTCTGCCAAAAGAGAGACTCATACAGACCACCTGTCACTTCCTGGACCCCCAGACTACCATCAAAATGTTCACCTCCTAGCACATAAGGGCTAGGGACAGAAGGTACACATAAACCAGTTTAAGTGATCTGAAACTGGTTTAAACCTGTAACAGAACAGAAGTTCAGTGCACATAAATCAGTTTCAAAATGGCTGAAACTGGTTTAAGATATACCTGGTTGAATGTAGTATCAGACTTAATTGATTTGGGTCAAACTCGTTTATAAAACTTCTGTCCCAGACCCCTTCCTGGTTCAACTTAAATCACAGTTCCCCAGCATCCCAGCATGCTTTGCAGCCCTGAGCTGGACTGTGCTGTGCTGCCTGCTCCAGAGAGCAGGGCTGGCTCCACCCCTCTGCTCCCTAGTGAGGGCTGGCTGACAGGGGGGCGGACTCAAGCCCAGCGGAGGATGCAGCCCAGTCTGCAGGGTGGAACCGCCCCCTCAGGCAAACCCTAGCTGGGGTCTGGGGCCAGGGAGGGGTGTTAAACACTTCTTCCCCTGCTCAAACTTGCTGTGAGGAGCTTCAATTCTGGACTCCAAATCCCAGAGGCACCCAAAAGCAGGAAGAGGAAGTAATGAGCAACCCTGCAGAGTCCTGGTGCTATAAGTGTGGACTGCAAATCCCAGAGACCTTGAGGGCAGCAGGAAGAGGAAGCAAACACAGCCAGAGAGCCACGCTCTCTTGTGCTTTTGGCCTAAGCCACTGAAGGCATGTGGCTGCATTTCCTGAGCCAAAGGTAAATGTTTGTTCACTTCTGTTTCAATTTAATCTGTGCAGTTTAGACTGACCTGCAAAGACTGAATTTATTCAGCCTCAGGCTTTTTGACTGTTTGTACTTAGCCAAGGTGCTGTTACCTGGTACCAGTCAACATTTAACATTCACTCTGCAAAAGACCTAGAGTTTTTACATGAGAGAAAAACCTAAGGATTTTTTTACCGCTCTCCAAATGGGTTCTCTGTTTTTTTCCAGGGGCAGGAGTAAAGTGCACATAGCAGGCCCATCCTTTTTCACACAGAATAAGGAAAGGCTGCCACAAAACAACCTTCACCTCTCCTGTTTGCAGAATCTCAGTGTGTAGAGAATTCTATGCATGCATATCTGGACATGAGATAATAGCCCCATTGTGTAAATGCTATGTAAAACATAGGAAGGCAGTTTCTGATCCTAGAGCCAAAACAGATGGATGAGGAACATACAGAAACAAAACACTGAAGGTCATTTTTATCTCACAGCTTGCTTAGGAGAGTTTCCAACAATGGAGAGACTTGCATGGTATTAGTATGCTAATTGCAGTGCTAAGAATTAATACATTAATACACCCTTTTAAAGTGTTTGACTTGCTGAATTGAGTTTAGTATCATTGTGGTGGTATAAATCCATAAACCTGAAGGCAAATACCAGCTCACAATACATTATAAACAAGTTAACAGCAAACATCACAGGAAGTCAAAGTAGCATGACAACTTTATACCACTGGGATGAGACTTGCAATGCCAAATTTCCCATAGCATAAAAGTAGAATAAAAACCTTCAAATATTTTGAAAATTATTGGCCTTAATGTAAACTTTAGGGGTAGGGACAGACATTACACATAAACCAGATTAAGTGATCAGAATCTGGTTTAAACCTGTAATAGAACAGATGTACATAAACCACTCTGAAAATGGCTGAAATTAGTTCAAGTTAAACCTGGCTGAATGTAGTATCGGACTTAACTGATTTGGCTAGAAACAATTCATGCAATATCTGTCCCAGAACTCCTGCTAGTTTAAGATAAACCAGACACCCTCAGCAACCCAGCATGCTCTCCAGGCTGGGTGGGGCTCTCTGTTCCACAACAGAGCTGGCCCCTCCCCTCTTCTCCCTGCCTGCAGCTCTGGCAGAGACTTGCAGACACAGAACATCTGCCTGGCTTCTGCCTGCAAAGCGGGAATTATTCCCCTCTCCTTTCTGCCTTACAAAGACACCTCAGCATTAGCTAGCAGACCACATGCTGTCTACTGTCTGTGCTGTGGGAGATGACAGGCAGATAGGCTATTTGAGCTAATCAACAGGTACCTTAATGTCCTTCCTTAAAAGACCTGTTTAAGAAGTGCTCCATTAGTTAATTGAGAAAGGCTTTGTTTTCTAAATGGGTTGATAAATACTGAGTTAGGGGTGATAAACATTCCCTGCTGGGCTGCTTGGTGGGGGTGGGGGGGAATTATCAGAGCGTCCTACCGGGACATGGCCATGCCCTCCTCAGCTCAGCCCTGTGGAACCTAAGGGAGGACTGCTCTAGTGCCCCTCAGCTTCTAGCCTGAGCCACTGCAGGCATGTGCCTGCATTTCTGGATGTCTCTCCAGTTAGAAAACTGATTTAGCCTAGCCAGGTTAGACTCACTGGCAAAGAGTGAATCAACCAGGAGTTCGCCTGGGAACTGGCTGAGGCCACATGCTCCAGGACCATGGTTGTCATGGGTGACTTCAACTACCCAGACATCTCATGGGAGGATCACTCAGCAAAATCCGAGCAGTTGCAAAGCTTCCTATCGTGTGTGGGTGACTCAAGAAGTCTATGGGCCAACGAGAGGTAATGCACTGCTCGACCTGGTACTGGCTACTAGAAATGACCTAATCGGTGACCTAGTGATAGATGAGAAGCTGGGTGACAGTGGCCACGAGCTGATCACCTTCACCATCCACCGTAAAGCTGGCAAGTCAGTCAGCAACACTGAAGTCTTTGACTTCAGGAAAGCTGACTTTGACAAGCTTAGGTACGAGGATTGAACTGATTTGCCAGAGACTAGACATTCACTTTTGATTCTGGAAATGCAGCCACATGCCTGAAGTGGCTCAGGCTAGAAGCTGGGTGGTGCTAGAGGCAGCCCTCCCTTCCCTTCTACAGGGCTGAGCTGAGGGGGGGCATGGCCAGGCCCCAGCAGAATTAGGGAGGGGTTCCCCTGTCCTTGATAACAGAGCATTTATCACCCCATCAGAAAACAAACACCCTCTCTAATTAGTTCAAACTACTTCAAACTCCTGCAGGGAGCAAACCAGGAAAACCAAGGCTACAACTGAACTCCAACTAGCTTCGAGTATCAAGGAAAATAAAAAGTCCTTTTTCAGATGTGTGGGGAGCCAGAGGAAAAGCAAGGGCAACACTGGAACCCTGCTAAACCAGATGGGACAACTGATGACTGATGCCCAGGAAAAAGCCAACCTATTAAATGGGTACCTAGCATTGGTCTTTCATCAGTCCCATTGGACGCCCATGCCAACTACTGGGCAGGGAGGTCCGGGTGAGGGAGATCCCTGCCCTTCATCAATACTGACCTCGTGAAGGAACACCTTGAGAGGCTGGATACCATCAAGTCAGCTGGCCCTAACAATCTACACCCCAGGGTACTCACGGAGCTGGCGAGCATCATAGCCCAGCCTCAGGCACAGATCTTTGAGAACTCCTGGTGCTCTGGTGTACTACCCAAAGACTGGAAGAAGGCCAATGTGGTGCCTATCTTCAAGAAAGGGAGGAAAGTGGATCCGGCAAACTATAGGCCCATCAACCTGACCTGTATCCTGGGAAAGGTCTTAGAAAAGTTTATTAAAGCGGCCATCCTTAATGGACTGGCCGATGCCAACATCCTGAGGGATAGCCAGTCCACTAGCTGGAAAATTGGCTCCGGGGTCGGACCCAGAGGGTAGTAATTGATGGAAGTCACTCATCGTGGTGTCCTGTGACCAGTGGGGTCCCCCAAGGCTCTGTCCTTGGACCCATATTGTTCAACATCTTCATTAATGATGTGGACATTGGAGTCAGAAGCGGACTGGCCAAGTTCACCGATGACACCAAACTTTGGGGCAAAGCATCCACACCTGAAGACAGGAGGGCAATCCAAGCTGACCTGGACAGGCTCAGCAAGTGGGCGGACGAGAACCTGATTGTGTTTAACACTGAAAAATGCAAGGTTCTCCACCTTGGGAGGAAAAACCTGCAGCATCCTTATAGGCTCAGTAGTGCTACGCTGGCTAGCACTACGGAAGAAAGAGACTTGGGGGTCATCATTGACCACAAGATGAACATGAGCCTGCAATGCGATGCTGCAGCTAGTAAAGTGACCAAAACACTGGCTTGCATCCATAGATGCTTCTCAAGCAAATCCTGGGACGTCATTCTCCCCTTGTACTCGGCCTTGGTGAGGCCGCAGCTGGAATACTGCGTCCGGTTTTGGGCTCCACAATTCAAAAAGGATGTGGAGAAGCTTGAGAGAGTCCAGAGAAGAGCCACGCGTATGGTCAGAGGCCAGGAAAACAGACCTTATGACGACAGGCTGAGAGCTATGAGGTTCTTTAGCCTGGAAAAGCACAGCCTCAGAGGTGATCTGATGGCCACCTATAAGTTTATCAGGGGTGACCACCAGTATCTGGGGGAACGTTTGTTCAGCAGAGCTCCCCAAGGGATGATGAGGTCGAACGGTTATAAACTCCTGCAAGACCGTTTCAGGCTGGACATAGGGAAGAATTTCTTTACTGTTCGAGCCCCCAAGATCTGGAATAGCCTGCCATCGGAGGTGGTTCAAGCACCTAAAATTGAACACCTTCAAGAGAAATTTGGATGCTTATCTTCCTGGGATCCTATGACCCCTTTGGGCGGGGAGCTAGACTTGATGATCTTCCGAAGTCCCTTCCAGCCCTAATGTCTATGAAATCTATGAAATTCAGGCTCAGGCTTTTAGAATGTTTGTCCTTAGCCACAGTATTTAAGTTAGAAAAACAACATTGCACATATTTAAATTACAAGGCTAAGTAGGCGGCAGCAGGTTTGTGTTTAAAGGGCATCTGAAACTAAGTTTATTGAAATAATTTTTACCAGTGCAAGTGCTAAAATAAGTGTTTACATTAGTAGATTGCACCAATTTAATTTTATGTGTTTTATAGTTAAGTTAGTACAAGAACTGTGTCCATACCAGCCCCTGTACAGGTTTTGTTTTATTTAGTTTTAAAAGAGTTTTCCCTTGCCTCACCACATTTACCATTTTGGGTTCATAAAAGAGCCTTTCTTTTATTTACAGCTGGCATTTACCTATCAGTTGACTAGTCACCAGCATACTTGATCTTTGAATGGGTCAGAAAATTTTATTTTCCCAACCTTTGGCATTTCCCGTTTTACAGTCTGTTATGTTCTCACCCTCACACTCCTACCATTTAAACACTGGTAGGTTGGAAAGACTAATCTCACCATTTAAACATAGCTGGCTATATGCAGCTATAGGACTGCCACAGCTATTCATTGTTGTGTATGGTTTTAGAATATATTTTAGAAAGAGTTAAGGAGTCGTGCCCACAGTTCATGTGGACTGAATACAAACAGCATGCAAACTCAGTCTCATTAACAGGGTTCAAGAAAAGTGCATTGGTAAAAATGAAGAGCAAATGCACTGGTACCGCACAACATTTGCTGCAGTGGGCTGTGTTGACACTAGCCAGCTTGAATACAAACTCTTCCACAGAAAAGCTTGATGCTATGGAGAAATAAAAGGAGGAAACAGAGAAAGGATGAATACAATACAAGCCTTTTGTGTTATCTTTAATTGAAAGGCTATACCAGTAACCAGTAATGTCAGAGGTGTATAGATGTACAAGAATTCTGCTCCAATTACTTAAACAAGATACTTATTTCCAGCTATGCATTTCTCATTAGGACATGGTCCAATACCCAGCCTGACCTGGAACCCAGAAGCTGCTTTTATCAGTAACCAGTTGACCCAAAATGCCATATTACATTTTAAGGAACTGGGATTCCTAATAGAAAGGAGTTTGGTGGATCATATTGCAGCTTCAGTTTTTCATACATTTCATCTGGTGCAAATCAGTTTACTGATTACATTGATTCACACCAACCATTATTCTGCTAATGTCTCAATCAGTAAATTGTGTTCCTGTTGAGGTAGGGCAACTCACAGGACTCCTGGGGTTCTGAGTTGCACTAATTTAATTTCAACTACTCCCCACTGTTTTAATTAGTTGCTAACAAACTGAAGGCATTCTCTCTACCAGAGTGTTTTGTTTTGTTCCAATTGGAGAAATAGCATTCAGAATATGTTCCAGGAATTTCTGAAAGTTCATTCTCATTCTGCATTAGAAAGAAAACAAAAACACTATTAATGTTTTCCACAAATTTGGGAGTTTTTTCTGAAGGTGTGCAGTGGGAAATCTAAAGTTCCCCTGTTCCTGCTAACCAAAGACTCAGTGATATGGAAAGTCACCTGAAGGAGATCAAAATTCTGATAGAATCTGGGATGAAAGCCTCTGCTCCAAATTAAGCAGAGCTGCAATTTAACTTCATCCTCCTCTGGGCTTACAGCATGCAAAAGTTATATACTTCAGAAACAGAGTGCTATGGCCCCAGTAAAACCTCATAATGAAAAAAGCTTTGTCCAAACAGATACATATCCGCAAAACACAAGTTTTAATTAAACACATTTTCATCAAAAACAATCCAGCTCACCATATTTAGCCTGCTGCTCTTCTGGGGGACCCAGAGCCAGGCAGAAGCCCAGAAGTTCATAGGAAGCAGCTCTTCCCTTTCCCCAGAAGTATGAAAAACAGCTCTCCCCACCCAGATATTTTCTCCTCTATTCCCATCCTCCTAATGTACATGAGTAGGATCCAGATTGTAGGCCCCATCTGTTGGACACCTTGAAGCCCCCCTGATGCCACCCCCATACACATAAACCAATACAAAACCAGGAACTGTAATGCTCTTTCCCCTTCATTTTATTTATGAGCTCAGTTTAAGGATTATTTTTAAGGGAGGAAAAAATGCAGTCAACATCTCTGCAGTTCTGGGCATAATATTGGGTAATTTTTGCAGCTACGTAGGCAGGCTCACAAGATTATAAGGATCATGTATCCATGGTGATTTTTAATAAGAAAGCCTCTTGCAGTTGAGTATATTTGGAAGCAAGAAATGAAGTCAGAAAACTGTAAATTACATTTTGAAAATGCATCTCTGAGAACTGGATTCCAAAAAAATGCAGGGCTGGATAAGATTCTAGGAAGTCAAACAATGCTGCCCACCAAGACTGGGAGAAACTGATCCACAGCATCACTCTTCTAGTTTATTCCTATGCTGTAGTTACCCTGAGTCCTCTCCTGTTCTCCAGTAAATTGCTCATAGCTTATTATGTCAAGGTCCAACAGGCATATTTTGTAAATAGTAATATCAACATCAGCATGTTACTTCAACTCCCACATGGTTCTTGTTAAGTTACATTTTAGAGAGTAACGTTTCATTAACTCTCCCCCTCCCCCAGTACTAAACATAATTCAATTCATATAGCTTTGTTTTGCCAAGTCATCTAACAAAGGATGTACAGCAATGCCACACAATAACACATCCAAGACAGCAATAATATAAATGCAAGAAGCACTCTAAAACAATTAATCAAATTGAATAGTCACTATGTAATATTACACTTTGAAGCTTCTTACAACAGCATTGGTTCGTTGTTTCTATATTCAGATTAAGGTTTAAAATTGACAAATAACAGTGTATATATTTACTGTTGAGTATTAAACAGTACATATTAAGTATTATATTCTTCCTAAACCCACCTTCAGTACCTTCCAAACCTACCTTCAGTTCCTACAATTGAGAGCTAGCTTTTTGTGGAAAAAATACTCATATTTTATTAAGCCACTTTTATCCAAGTAATTATTTGGCCCTTACCACCGTAACATACAAGTGCAAGGGCCTCTGTTACTCTGGGACAAGACTGTCCAATTACATCAACACAAGAATTTTTTGCTTTTCTTTTTGGTATCTGTTCTCTAACCATATGCAGTGAGTACCCCCTCAACCATGGAAGGATAGGGTAACCAAGAAAACCACTATAGACAGAGCTGCGCTGACAAGAGAGAATTTGGAAAATAGGCCTAAAGATTACGTGTTGGGAAACGGGAAGCTGATTTGGTTGTTCCACAAAGTATTATCTAGAGCATCACTTAGAGGCTCAGACTATAAAGAGGCAAGCCCTCAAGTGGACAAGATGTCAGGTTTCTGTGAAAAGGACTATGACAATGATAAATCAAGCTATTACTGTTTGCATTCCCTATGTAGCATCTAGTTGCTCTGTTTCCATAGCTACAATATGTTGAGATCTCTGAAGTATCTACAGCAACAAGGAAAGGCAACATCCATGTTCACTTAAAGCTGATATCCCGTCTTTTTTCCTTCCTCTCTCATCCTTCCTCTGCCAATCAGCCAACTAAATGAAGCTGATGGTATCAACCTTTTTTCTTTAAGTGGACTTTTTAGAGTAATTTATAACTGCTGTTTCTAATAGTACTAGAATGAAAACCCCAACAAGCACCTCACTCACCAATGTCCCCCCCCGCCCCCCCATATACACACACTTCCTTCTCCTTTGGAGTAAACAAATTGCCTCACTCTATGATTTCAGCAACTGGAGACAAACCTTGTTTTGTTTAGAGGAGGGCTGTTGCTTCCTCGGTCAACAAACATTTACCAAACAAGCAAAAGGCTTGAAGCAGTCTAGTGCTCCTTCAGGTCATCCAAACCAAATCACTGATAGTATTCCCCTTTCTCATCTACTCCTGACAGAAGGTTGTCACCTTTGAGAAGGCTTATTACACATATTTAGCTTATTTAATCAGATACTTCAAGCTACAACAAGGGTAATATTCCTATGTCACATTCAAGTGTAGCAACACCTCTTTTGTAAAACTGACCTCCTTTTATCCATATTGTCTCTCTTTCCACCCCAACATTATTCCAAAACAATGCTTCCACTTAGAATATTCTACAGGTTTCATGACAACTTTGTTCCCCTCAATGAAACTTATTCCCTGTAGTGGTTAAAAAGACAAGATGAGCCTCAAATATCTCACCAAACATGGAAAAAAGTTCAAATACAGGGATTTTTGATCTTTAGTATGATGGTTGGCATGCAAATCATCTAACTAGGTAACAACTGGCAAGTACACACACATACAAAACACAGCAATAAGATAAGCAATCAGATTAACCTTCTGTAATGGATTCTGACATGGGCCACCAGTTCGATGCCAAGTCAAGTCATTGGGAGTCTCTTCTGTTTCAGTGCAATTAAACCAGGCCCGTAGGTCTTCACTAACAGGTATGCTTTATCACAGTACTGTTTACCTCAATCAAGGGCACTCTATGCAGCAGTCTACCAGTTCCCAGCATGTGGCAGAATCGGTGCAATAATCATCCTAGAAAGATACAGTTCATAATCTAATTACACTTTCAGTTCTTGTGTGACTTTTTTTTTCTTAATAGTTAAATAAAACACTTAATGTTCAATTCTTGCTGTAACTATAAAGAGATTAAGGCATACTTGAGCCTCAATGAATGGTAACACACATTCTAAATTAGCCTTGACCTACAGATTAGACGCAATTTTGAAGAAGAATGGTTTAATGTGTGTAAAAAATTAATAAAACACAACTCTTAGAAATATTCTTGAAATGTTCCAGGATGGCAGCAGACCTACTGTACATATTTAAAGTTGTGCTACTGCTTTTGCAAGCTCATAAAGCAAAGCATGGCACAAATGTTTAGCTTTTTATACTGACATTATTAATTTTCATTTGTATGGACACATGGATGGCTCAGATATTAGTATTATAGAACATGCTATGGAATCAGCCTGCCCTTCCCCCTTTCTTGGCAAGAGTTAGTTTTTATTACTCACTGAAGATACTAAGCTGACCTTCATGAAGAATTAAGTTTTATTCCTCCACAAAACAGGTAATGCACAGGTAGCATTTGTTCAAGTTTTTCCTAGCCAAAGGGTTTTCCTAGTACCTTCCATGGGTTTTATATCAGACCCCAAGAGTACTCCATATCACTGTTCTGGATTTGCCCAGACCTAGGCAAGAGGATATCTTGAGCCTGTAGAGTCACCCCCCACCCCACACCACCCTAATGAGAATGAAGACAATTCTCAGTTACTGCTACTTGCAATTTGAAAACTTTATTTATTACCTGGAGCATGATGATTGCTAAGCATGGGCGACTGGTGTCTCCTAATACTGGGGGGAGAACCAGCAGCTGATCGCCGACCGGGGGGGGGGACAGAGGGAGAAAAAACATTGAGGGGGGCGAAGCTAAGCATGCATGCATGCACACATGCCTGCCCGCCCCCCACCCCCCCATGAAAGTCTGTGGGGGGAGGGAAAAGGGCCATGGTGGGGGAGGGAGCAAGGCTGGGGCTGACACCAGGCAGAAATCCAGCTTGGGGCTGGGGTCTGCTGCACCTGTGCAGCTACCCCTTCCCCCACAACAGGGTTCACAGCCCAGTGCTCATGTCCACTACCCCCCAGCCCTGCACTGGCCCTGGCTGCCTCCCTGCACTGGCCCAGCCCCAGCCCCTCACCACCCGGGGGGGCCTGGAGCTGGAGCAGAGCTAGCCTTGCCTGCGCTACTGGGCCAAAGGAGATGGAGCCCCTGGGACCCCCACCCCACCCTCTAAGTCATCCCTCAGAAGAGCCCGGCAGCTCCTACAGAGTCATGGCACTGGGGAACCAAGGGGGGCACATGGCCGCCCCGATCTTTACATGGGGCAAAGGCGGGCTGCAGCTGCAAAGTAAGCTGGGCTCTGCCTGCTCCATGCCTTGCTGCAGCCTTTGAAAGTGACGCGCTGTCATGTGTGTCCTGCTGCTGGGTGGGCCAGGCAGCAAGGCACATGCCACAGTGCTGCACCACTTTCAATGGCTACAGCGAGGCATGGAGCAGGCAGAGCCCTGCCCCTACCCCACTCCCTCCTGCACTGTGGGGGGTCTTGATCTCCCTCCCTCCCCCCCAGCCAGAAACTAAAGGAAGAAAAGAAACCTTACCTACCTCCCTGCTGTGCTGTGCTGTGCTGTGCTGGGCCAGCTGAAAGCCCAATGTGCCCCTCCCTCCTGCTGCAGTAGCCTGCAGTTGTTTGCCCTGGCGTTTGGGGGGGCTGAGCCCTGTTAGCCCCCTCTTTCTGCCATCCCCAGTGGCCGATCCCCGCCGCTGGCAGAAGTGCTTCTGGCACTTCTCTCAGGGGGGGCATGGCCAATCTCAGGGGGTGTACGTGCACCTGCATGCACCCCCTATGCATTGCCAATGTTGCTAAGAACCCAGTATTATCCTACAATCAAAACCTGTGCACTAGAATTCAAACTGAAATTTATAAGAGTTTTTTATTGAAAGACACGGTATCTACTTTCACTGTACCAGTTCCCCATAACTGAATTACTTCTAACAGTTTCCCCTTTCCAGGTCTGCTTAAGCTTTCAATGTATACAATGATTCTGCCCTCCAAGAAAGTTAAGAATTCCCTTTCTCAAAATATTAATTAATAAAGCACTTTGGTATTGTGATTAAAGGTGTTTGTGTGGTTTCAAATGGTAAAGTGTTAAACGACAAAGTTAAAATAAATGAATCAATACTACTACCTTGTTCCAACTGCCAGTGACCTGTAAGAGGGTGCTTAGAATACTCAGATCCTGGTAGAAAAGTTTTAAACATGAGACATTTTATATTGGTGTTTTTCTAGCATTACAATGTGGCTACCTCTCATTCACTCCCCAGGACGTACTCTGTGAAAAAAGGAAAGTTTCACAGCCAAGTGCCTGTGCAGAGAAATGGGCTGCACTTTTCAGTACCCTCAGATCAGACAGATCAGTTGCTTTTGTATTAAAACTGCTGCACATTTGCAGTTTCTACTATACAGTTAATAAACAGAAACTCATTGGTAAGTAGTAAAGAAAGGTTGAGCTGACATTGTTCATCCTATGCCAGTCCTCGGTCTTCACAAACTGAACAGCTCATTGGGATAGGAAGATTAAGACATGCCAGTTTCTACAGCTTAAGGCCCATGATAGTATGATAAGGCTAGCAACATGTCCAACCACCTGTGACCTCCCAGCCTGAATCACCAAGTATCCATTTACAGTTGGGTTAGCTGGGGACAGCCTTCTGCATGAATCCAAAGAGGGGCTGAATTCAGGCCTCTGAAGCTGTAGCAGGATGCCTTATCTGCTCTTCCACCACACCCCAGCGCACACACTATACAGAGAGAGAGGAAAAATAGACATATTACGATTTTCTTTTTTTTTAATGAAACCTAGGAACAGGTTGATCTACTATCTGAAATATCATATAATACATTTTGTTGTTGTTAAAACAGCCCTACTACACAAACTCTAACTTTAAAAAAGTGTTGGGTAAGCACTTCTTACACAGGTTGAACAGAATAAAACTTTCGTAAGTCACCTGGTAATCATTAATCTTTATACCGTACAATCATTCAAGTTGTGGATCTCGATTCAAGGAGTGGATCTGTGAAATGACATTTCTAAATGACCTTTACTTCTGCAAATAAACTCAACATGGAGCCTCAACAATTTAGGTGAGGCTTACTTTGTATGTTCCCATTCTAAGTGAACTCCTAAAGCCCAGGGAAATACCTGTTGTAGCCCAGGCAGTAATGCTTCCAGAACCAGCAGCAAAAATTGGAAGACAAGAACTTTACTGGCCAAGAAAGAGAAGTGTAATGCTTTCTTTAAAGCAGTATGAGAGCAGAGCTTGCCATATTGAGTTCTGTATTCAACTTCTTTGTGGAAGCAGAGAAAATCCAAAGGCTAGTGGACTTCTCAGTGGTTACTAAGAGAAAGCAAGTCTATTGGTAGCACAACTGGAATTTTTTGTATCAGAACCTCTTTGGAAAAGTAAGTGACTTGTTACTTTTTCTTCAGTAGTTTCATAAAATATTCTGTCTTCCATAATTAACTCACACTCACAAATAACATTCTCACCATATCACCTGGACAGCTTTGGTTTACCCTGTTGTTAGCACACAGAGACCTTGCAAAGAGAAGTTTCATAAAACAATGGTAGCCCCTATTCCAGGTGAACATTGGCTTCCGTCCTAAACGCTTGTCATACCACAGAGGTAAAGATGGAGACAACAGATGAAGGTGATTAGTTCAACCTTATTGGCAACCTGCCAGCAACTATCAGTAAGTGCAAAAGTTAAAAATAACTTGGCCTTGGATTGTATTCAGGCTCCTAGGAGAACACAATGCTAGTGTTATTTCTAGTTGTAGAGATGGAAACCAGAACCACTTTAGCAAACAGTTTTCCAAAGCAAAGAATGATGACACGAAGACCAAAACATCAGTGAATATGTCTTAAGCTCAGAGTACCACAGGACCAAAATACCATTAGCAGACCAGTTGTTCTAAACTTAAAAGATGTATTCAGACATTAAAAAAAATACAGGGAACTCTGCTATAAAACACCATATACTATTGCTAGCTGCTGCTTTTTCCCCACAACTGCAGATAATAATGGGCCATATCTATGATTATGTTTCCTTACTTCCACAGTCTGCACCTTCTGGATCCTTGGACTAAGACCATAATGCCTATTATTAACTCAAGTAGTGCATTCTCAGCAGAATTAACAGTCTAGGAAACTCTGCTTTCTCTTTGTCACACGCTAAACTGTCTTGCCTCTAGCAATAGAGAGCCAACACAGCAGCAACATGAAAGCAAAGGAAAGAATTTATAGTTCCTTGGACACCCAGGCCAGATTTAAGTAATGAGTAGTTTGATCCAGGCTGGTCTTTGCCTTCCTGATCTACTACAGTAAGTGAAACAGCTACAAGTGCTTGAACTGACTTATCAATAGCTAGCTGAGAGAGTCTTTCTGCATGTCAGACTAGCAGCTCCGACAGAACTCTCACTACTGAATTGTTCCACCTTCCAAAATTCAGTTTATGAATTTGATAGCCAGTGTTCAAAAGTAATCAAGTACCAAATACAAAATAGTTTGCTTTCTTTAGTAGAACTGTGGTTCAATAGGGCTAAGGACAGACATTCAAAGTGCCCGAGCCTGAATTGATCCAATCTTTGCAGGTTAGTCTAACCTGGCTAAGCTGAACCAGTTTGTAACCGGAGAGACATTCTCTTTGGACTGAGGAAATGCAGGCACATGTCTGCAGTGGCTCAGGCTAGATGCCAGGGGGCACTAGAGCAGCCTTCCTTTCCATAGCATTGAGCTGGGGGGGGGCGTGCCCAGGCCCTGGCAGGATCTCTGATTAGGGAGGTCTGCCAGCACCATCCCAGGCTTTTCCCCTCTCGCTGCTCAAGCGGCAGGAGTTTTGCCAGACTACAGGCCCCTGCTAGCACTTTTGGGGGGAGGGGGGGAGGGGGAATGCAGTGAATGCATCTGTTGATGATACGGAGCTTTTCATTCTTCCTTCCTGCTTCTTTATACTGTCTGCAAAAAACTGACAGGCAAGCAAGCCAGCAGAGGGCTAATAATAGTGTTTATCACCTCATCAGCAAAACAATAGCCTCTGTCCATTAGTTCAAACTCTTCTTAAACAGCTTACCAGCTGACCTGTTGACTAGCTCCAAAAAGCTGTAAGCAGTCACTGTTCTATCTGTCTTTCCCAGTGAAATTGAAGACATACACACACAGACACCTCCTGGCATTAGCTAGCATACCACAAAGGGGGGGGGGGGGGAGGGGTTCCTGCTTGAGGGGTGTAGGGCAGTGGAAAGCCAGGCAGACCCTGCTGTACCTCCAGTCTCTGCCAGAGCTCCAGCCAGGGAGCAGTGGGGAGGGCCAGCACTGCTGTGGAGCAGAGAGCCCCGCCCAGCCCAGAGAGCATGCTGGGATGCTGAGGGAGTCTGGTTTATCTTAAACCAGCAAAGTGTCCAGGACAGACATTACATAAACCAGTTTGAGCCAAATCAGTTAAGTCTGATACTATATTCAATCAAGTTTATCTCAAACCAGTTACAGCCATTTTCAAACTGGTTTAGGTATACTGAATGTCTGTTCTGTAACAGGTTTAAACTAGTTTCTGATCACTTAAACCAGTTTGTGTGTAATGTCTGTCCCTAGCCTAAGGGAATCAATCTCCACAGAAAGAATTTGTAAGAACTCTTTGAAGATCAAAGCTTCAGCATAGGAGGTTGTCGCAGGGAGAGGCAAACCTGGACAGGCTCAATGAGTGGGGGGGACGAGAATCTGATGGTGTTCAACGCTGATAAATGCAAGGTTCTCCACCTTGAGAAGAAAAACCCGCAGCATCCTTATAGGCTCGGCAGTGCTATGCTGGCTAGCACTATGGAAGAAAGAGACTTGGGGGTCATCATTGACCACAAGATGAACATGAGCCTGCAATGTGATGCTGCAGCTAGTAAAGCGACCAAAACGCTGGCTTGCAGCCATAGATGCTTCTCAAGCAAATCCCGGGACGTCATTCTCCCCTTGTACTCGGCCTTGGTGAGGCTGCAGCTGGAATACTACATCCAGTTTTGGGCTCCACAATTCAAAAAGGATGTGGAGAAGCTTGAGAGAGTCCAGAGAAGAGCCACACGCATGATCAGAGGCCAGGGAAGCAGACCTTATGATGACAGGCTGAGAGCCCTGGGGCTCTTTAGCCTGGAAAAGCGCAGGCTCAGGGGGG
>NW_005842258.1:940168-940384 GCF_000455745.1 Alligator sinensis | reverse complement strand
CAAGATGAACATGAGCCTGCAATGTGATGCTGCAGCTAGTAAAGCGACCAAAACGCTGGCTTGCAGCCATAGATGCTTCTCAAGCAAATCCCGGGACGTCATTCTCCCCTTGTACTCGGCCTTGGTGAGGCTGCAGCTGGAATACTACATCCAGTTTTGGGCTCCACAATTCAAAAAGGATGTGGAGAAGCTTGAGAGAGTCCAGAGAAGAGCCAC
>NW_005842258.1:910820-939896 GCF_000455745.1 Alligator sinensis | reverse complement strand
CGGAGGTGGTTCAAGCGCCTTCATTGAACACCTTCAAGATGAAACTGGATGCTTATCTTGCTGGGATCCTATGACCCCAGCTGACTTCCTGCCCTTTGGGCAGGGGGCTGGACTCGATGATCTTCCGAGGTCCCTTCCAGCCCTAATGTCTATGAAATCTATGAAACCGGGGAGACTCCCAAGCCCATGAGGGGAACCCCAGGGCTAGGAGCCAGAGGTGAAACAGGGAAAGTGAAAGTAAAGAAAGAAAAATTACTCACAGCAGGACGGGAGGAGGAACGAAGACAGTGAGGAAAGCCCGCGTGAGGCATTGACCGCGCCTTTAGTCAGCTGCGGCCAGCGGATGACGTCACCCCCAATCACTGGCCGGCAGAAACAAAAGGGCCGGCAGTGAGAGGGAGCAGGGGCGCGTGGATACCGGGAGAGGGCCTGGTCAGTAAGGCCAGCCGGAGGCGCGGGACGCCAGAGGAGACTGCGCGCACTGGCTGCGGAGGGGCGGAGGAACCTGGCGGCGAGGCAGCTCCCGGAGCCAAAGTAACAGCTGCAGGCAAGCCTGGAGACGAGCTGGTAGGAGCACCCAGGGCGCGAGGAGGCGAACGGACCTGGGAAGACCCAGAGGGAGGGCAGCCACGCTGGGAAGACCCAGAAAGAGGGGAGCCGCGAGGCGAAGACCCAAAGAGAGGGCTGCTGCTCTGGGAAGACCCAGAGGGAGGGCTGCTGATCTGGGAAGACTCAGAGAGAGGGCAGCTGCAAGGCAAAGACCCAGAGAGAGGGCAACTTCCAAGGCGAAAACCCAGAGAGAGGGCGGCTGTTCAGCGAAGACCCAGAGAGAGGGCAGCGACTCCAAGGAGATCCAGAGAGAGGGTCATGACAGCGGGAAACAGGAGGGAGAGTAGCTCTGAACCTGGATAGGTAGAGCGAGGCCACAGAGCGGGGCCACGTACAAGAGGCTCTGTCAACAAGCAGAGGTATAGAGGGGCTATCTGTGCTCCACAAGGAATCCCAATAGGGGCTGGGTGATGCCTCTCTTGGGACTCATTAAGTTTGTTTTTTGAGTTGAGAAGGGTGTTTTATGTTCCCCCGTATCAGAAGGGGTTGAGGTGGAGTGGAGGCAGGAAGACTGAGGGAGTGAGCGGTAGGGCTCATTGTTTGGGTATTCAGGGGAGCGTGAGGTCGGTCACGGAAGCAACCAGGACCCACCGGGCTAGGTAAAGGGCAAGGTGCAGGGGAGGAGGAGCCTTGCAGAAGACATCAAAGTTGCAGGTGGCCAACGAGGGCAACCGCGCCACACAAAGCCCCACCCACTGAAAGATTCAAAGCCATGGCAGGAGAGAAGGGGCAGCTTGCAGCGCGTGTGAAGATCTCCCGTAAGGCCATCTGCAACGGCAAAGCGAGTACCGGCGAGCACTCGAATTAAGAAGGCCCGGGACAAGATGTACGAAGCCAGGTGGGTACAGAGGTCACTAATGCTAATACTACCAAAGGAGACAAGTAGTTATAAGAGGGTAGATAGCAATTTCAAGTGTATCCACCTTGTATTTTCAATAATAATACTCTTGTAGAGCTGGAAGTTAATTTAAACACCACTTACATCCATATTATTTTGAGAATGCCAGTAAAGTTGCCTTGGATCACACTGAGGTATTTTTGTTATGTTTTCTTTCCATTAGTTTCTGGTGTACACTGATAGAAGAAATAGCCCTTTAAAAGATGACCAGCTGGATCTTAAATCTGAAGGGAAGTTAGTCAACTCCCTATAGGCCAAGGTAATAAGTACTATGTTGTTAGTACTTAAACGATGATTACAGAAATGGGTTGGTCAAAGACAGGAAATAGAAGTTTCTAAACTTGTTGGTGTCAATCATCCCCAAGGATGTAAAAAGAAAGCCTAAATTCAAGGACAGAGAGAAAAATCACTCTGGGAAATGTGATTTGTAAGAGATGCACAATAAAGCTAAAATGATTCCTAGGGTTAAGTACAGACATTCGAAAAGCCTGAGGCAGAATCTATCTAAGTTACACAGTTTTCTGTAGACAGTGTAGTTTATATTGGTAGCAAACAAAACACACATTCACCCTTTGGTTGGGGTGGGGGAGGCAAGTCTTAGACCAGGTTCCACCATTTTAAAACCAGTCTGTGTGTGCCAAACTTCTGTTCTGTTATGGATTTAGACCTCTTTCTAATCACTCATGCTAGTAAAAGTTTAATGTCTGTACCTGGCCTACAAAATTGCTTCGTATAATTTAGATCTCCTCAGCTCATATTGGGAACATCAAAACCTAAGAACTTCAGACAGCATGCTACAACTGCCTGGGCATGTCCCAACAAGCACGCACATGCAGGGGCATGTGTTTCCCACAAGACAAATAGCAGCAACACATATTTGTACCACTGTTATTTGACTCCAGGCACACTCCTACACATGCGCTCCACAGCAAAGTGACTCAGGTGGGGTGGGGGCGGCTGGGGCCAACACCCTTACCTGGGGTCCTGGGGGCCTCTCAGGTGCTGAGCATGCCTCTAGCCAGCCAGGCTCATTTCTGGCAGCACATGCTTCTGCCACTTACGCCACACTGCTTTTTTTAGCAGTGGGTCGTTTTTACACCAGGCTGCAAAAACTGCCACACTGCAAATTACCAGTGCAGTGCACAGGTGCTCACGCGCCCAGTGATTTGCAACACCTCAAGTGGGTTGATGTGCACACTCATCAGGACATGCCCACTAAGTTCAAATCTTTTCCAACCCACTAAAACTACATAGTTTAAGATCTCTTTGTTTCATATATTCAGGTTACTCACTGCTTCTGATACAGAATTTTGGCCGTAGAAAAAAATATACGTGAAGGGATTATTTAAAGTCTTTAAGTGAAGGCATTCACAATGCAGATAGTTGGCTTTCCTCCAGTAAAGTTGCTAACACAAATCCTATAGAGAATCCAGAAGTCCTGTCTGGCAGTATTCATGTGCAAAATAACTGACTATAAAAAGGCAGAAAACAAAACCAACAACCCAGGAAGTCTGCTGTCCAATAAAAGAATTTCAACAAGATCCAGTTGAAAAGTGGCCCCTGGCCAAGAACCAAAAGCACTGCTTGTTCCAGGATATTCTGTATTTGTTAAAGCACTTAAATTGAATGTTCACCAGGTAACAGTGCATTCATTACTACACCCTTAGAGTGGAAAAAATGATGCAGTCAGACTTAGCCCAGGTAAGCAAAACCAAAGTAAAGCAAAGCCAACATTTTTGGATGACCACATAGAACAACAGACTTTCAGCCACATGAAATTCAACTCAGTTCTTCCACCTGATTGCCCTTTTATAGCTCAATTCTACAAAAGGCTCTTGCAACCATTGTTGAAACTGCGTATTCCAGTCACTGCTACAAGAAGGAGAGATGGGGAGAGGGGAAGAAGAGAGTGAAATCAGTCTAGATATTGACTCTACATTTTCTGATGTCAAAACTATAAAACCTCAATATTAAAACCACATTGATTCATTTGTATACTTAAGAACTTGGCATACAGGCATACTCGGCAAGCATGTGTATGGCCAGACAGCAGCTGATAAGTTTATGGACACAAAAGCCAATGACAAAACACATCCGCGCTTTGGATCTCCAAATTATATGCTACTGAATTTACAGTGGGTCAATGACTTGCAACTGCCTCAACAACAGAAGCAAACATTAATCTCACACATAGGGAATCTATTAACAACATAATCCTGTGTTTGACATGATTCATACACCACTTATACATTCATAATTAATAAGCAGGAAAATAAGGTATTAAAACCTTTGATTAAACACTGACATTATTTCAGAGTACTAATTCACCCTTTACCTGTAAAGCCAAACACACAACCAAAAGATTCAGAAGAGACTGAATTCTCAAAGAGGAAGTGTGGTCATTTTTTTAATGCATCAAAGACTGTCACCTACAAGGCAATGCATATTAATCATTTTAAAGAACGTTTATCTCAATAATTGATAGAAATTCAGATTGACAGAAATAACCCATAGACTCAGAAACTGAGCAAGGAAAAAAGATTAAAGTCATTTTCTACAGAGAAATGGTTAATGGTTCCAAGATACTACATGTATGGCAACTCCCTTCTGTCCAGAAATAAAACCCCATCAGCCTGACCCTCTTTTGATGTGTTACATTGTAGTGTTTTGCTATTAGATTTGGAATATTTGCTTCAAAATCAGTGTTTTATTTGTTGTCTAAGAAACAATATTACACATTCCAGTGGCCTAAGTTTCCATTAGCATTCTGCAAAGCATATGATGTACTTATTCTATTGCTGGAACCATAATCAAGGTAGCACATTTAAAGAAGTGAAATACTTAATCAAAGTGAATCTTTAAAAGTAATATCTCCAAGTCTTCAGAATATACCTGGAAGTGTTCTAGGCCCTACTGGAGGACTTAAAGCACCCAAATTCTGGTTGAAAAAACAAAACATAATAGAAAATGTTGGCATGTTGTTGTTGTTGTTGTTATTATGCATAGTGTCCCTCATTTGACCACCTATGTTTTTTTCTATGTAGATACACATGCACACTGTCGCCGCCGAGAGCCGCAGCGCGGGGTTCGGGGCTTTAGGAGCCCTAATCGGCGGGCGGGTACTTGTGATGCTTGGAGTGGAATCAGGTACTCAAGCGTTTGGATTGAACAAAAGATTGTTTACTTACACTGCTCGTACAGTGCAGGTCAGAAGCTTGCTTCGATTACAGTTGTAAAACTTGGGTCGGGCAGAAATTACAAAGTTGGTTTGGTCGGTCTGCAAACGTGTCGGGGTGTTCGGGGTGTTTGGGCCAGCAGTCGTCTTACGTCTCGGGTGGGGGTGTGCTAGGCCCCCTTGGGTCGGTGACGGGGAGCGATTACAGGTTGTGCGCAAAAAACCAAAGACCTACCCCCCACGTGTGCATAATTTCACGCAAGCCAATAATGGGGCTCGAATTAGAATACAAATGGCGGGAACTCTTTGCACCGAGCATTTCTTAGATGCAAAAGAAATGCACCGTGCAAAGAAGCTGCAAATTGGCGGGAACTTTTTCTAGGTCATTAATATATAGTCACTGGGCTCTGGAGTTTTCCCCTCGTGACCTAATTACATGACCTACTTACAGAATGATTGACAGACTGTGCCTTCTGTATCAAATTATGGAATCCTCCACTGTACTATAGGCATATGAACAATGGGTTCTGACACACACTTGTCCACAAATTATGTGTTTAGTAGTTGGGGGAAATTGCCTTGATTTGTATTTTACTACCAAGATAGCATGAGGAAATTCATTTGGACACAATTTACAGCTGAAATAGGAAAATGCCCCCCCCCCCCCCCCCAAAAGAAAGGAAACCACCTGGAAGCTCTTAATGAATTTTCCATACTCTGCTACATATGACTAGTCAAGTTAAGCTCACTGTACCAAGGGCATCCCACTCAAACCAAAACCGTATCTAATTCTGGCATGAGAAACCCAAGCTCTAAAAAGAGAATTTAGAAAAGTTATGAGCACCTGAAAAAACCTCTCAGCCCTATTTAGAAGCCCTTAAGCCAAGCTCTCAATTGGAGAGTAATGGCTGGCTTCATGCCAATATCCAGATTTCTTTTTTTTTTTTTAAATGGTTGTTTTAGCATTGACAGAAGTACATGGACAAACAAAAAAACCCACTTGTTTTACAGAAACAAAAACAGACAAGTCAGCTGTTGATGCCAACAACATCCTTCAAGCAATGTTTCAAAATTATTTTGTGGAAATGGCAGAGGAACCCAAATGAACTCAGAATTTCAAGGGAGAGCTCTTTATATCCCTCTAATTGGGCAGACACACCAATCCTTGTTAGAGCACCCTGGTGAATCATTTGTTGTTAACTGAGGCATATGCTGTAAGATTCCACTGGTGTGCCTTCAAGGGTCACCAAAGAGCCTCTTCCATTGAAATTAAAAATCAAGTTGTCTATCAGCTTTTTAATAAACAGGATTTAGATTTGACCCACATTAGAAGCTTATTTTCATTGAGGGTTAGGAAAAAATGTTTGTCCTTCCAAAGGAGGGATGAAGATTTAATATTTACACCAGATTTTGTGTGTGGTGATGCTGTTAACATTGAGTTTCAGCACAAAAATAATCTAGCTTCCTTCTTCCTGATCTGACGCACTCTCACCCATCCAATTTTCCCCAACCATACAGGCAAGAGTAGCCTTAAGGTCATTCAGTCAACAAAAGCATTTCCATTGACTTCTGTGGGTTATGAATTCTGTCTTTAAGCATCAAGGCAGTAAACACCTTATAAATATGTCTACACTAGGCACTCTTGTGGCTGCAGTGTAACATAGGTCTCACAAAGGTAGCTTTAAACCAGCTCTGGAACTGCCAGCAGTCAGGTCAAAACTGCATGAATCTCAGAGCAGGCTAAAACTATTTAGCCAACCTCTTGAATGAGCTTTGCAACCTGGTCTAGCTCCAGAATGCCACAAATAGTCTGCCACCAGGTATCAGAGGTAGGTAGCTTAAAATTCACTCAACTGTATCTATATCACACTGCTGACACAACAGTACTTGCAGTGTAGATGTGTTCTTAGACTAAGTACATATGTTCAAAAAGCCACTGGCAGAAGCACTCTAGCTATTGCACTTTACTTAAGAGTGCTATAAGTTTGAGTGCAAGCGAACCGAAGAGACGTTTACTGTTTGATGGAGGGGACTTGAAGCCTGCCCACACTAGCCACTAAGTGCACTCCCACATGCCTCCCAGGAGGCTGCCAGAGAGGCCCTAGCTCCCCAGCCCCGCTCCCGCACCCTGCCAGCTGGCAACTGTCAGCAGCAACTGGAGTGGGGAGGCACCAGACCCCTTCCCCTTAAGCCCCTCCCAGCCATGCAGCAGTGTGCTGCAGGGCTGAGGCTGCTGCAGGGGAAGAGACCCCAATCCTTTCCCCTGTAGACCCCCCCCTCCCCCAAGCTGGGTAGCCTTCCTGGCCAGCCCCAGGGGGGCTGCAGGGAAAAGGGGTCTGGGTTCTGTGTCCCCGCAGTCCCCCTGGGCAGTAAGTGGTACGCCACAGGGATGGGGCCACTATGGGGAAAGAGCCCCTATTCCCCGCCGCCTCCAGCTGACTGCGGCTCACAGCTGGTCAGAGGGAAGAGGCAAGGCTGGGAGAGAGGCTGTCTCAGACTCAGGTCAGTGACAGCCAAGGGAGTGGGGCTGGCCTAGCACTTGGGCAGGGCAAATGATCTCTGCCCAAGACTAGAGCATAGCCCTGCACAACACTGCCTGGGATGGTGGCAATCATGTTCTAAGTTGACCCTTGATGGGACAGACATTCAAGAGAGTGCTTTACTCTAATACCTCATCCATCAAGGGTTGACTTAAGAGTGTGATCTTCCATTTTTAAAGTGCTCTACAAGCCGTGAACATCTGTTCAGTTATGGCTTTAGAGCACTTTCTGCACACTTAAAGCATGATAGGTAGGGATGGCATGTGGATCTATTGTTGCAGCCACTAAAAAATTTCTGTTACCCTAATTACAAAGGGGATGCAGGTTACATTATTCAAGAAGTAAACCAGAATGCCACATATGATCAGTCTCCCTCTGTAACACTGCTAACAAGACACACTCATCTTAATATCATTATCCTTATTATCCTTAATAGATAGTTTTCATAATGTCATGGATATGAAAATATGCCTGGTTTTATAGTCTTTGTCATCAGAATGTAAAATTACACTATGCTTTTACCTGATTAATCACCCTTACTCTTTGGGAGCCAAGAACAGCATGTTTTACTGAAAGGAAGTATAAATTAAAGACTAGTGTCTCAAGTGATTTGGAACCAGAGTCCTCAATAACCATTATGGTATAACAGTATTGTACACTGGGCAACTGTATGAAAAAGGATGGGCTCTTGAGATGTCAGCATTTGTATTTCAGACTGAAAATCACCAATCTCGTTCATTTGTATAAGATGTTAGTAACTGAGAACAAGAACCCGCTACTATTGTGTTCCAAATCACCTTCTGGATAAATGTAAAAATTCAGTTACTTAGAAGCTCGGACTCATTCAAAATGCATAAATGCTAATCTTGTAAGAGGTCAGCATTTTAATAATGTGTTGAATCTATCTTCTCTACACATCAGTTCTGGGTGTGTGGGTTCTATACAGTTCTAATTATTCCTTTCATTTAAACTCAGTAAAGATATGCAATACTCTAGACTATGCAGTTTTTACTCATGATGAAACACTGATATCCTCTGGACATGTCCATACTGAACAGTGTAGTGCAGGAATACCTGAACTTGTTTAGGTACTAAATGCTGTATCACCTCATTGGCACAGACCACATGGGTTATTCTACCCATTCTAAAAAGTGGGAAGAAGAGAATGAATTAACCCATATTAGACTCCATGTTAATCCATCTTCCAGTAGATCATTTAGAACTAATTCATACATCTCTACACATCACTGTACCATGCATCACAGACATAACCTAGCGACAATAGTTGCAAAAAAAAAAATCTGAAATTTACATATTAGTCTTCTTGGTTTATTAGATTAGGGTATATTCAGTTGCTGTCCAACTTTCATTCATTATTTGAATGAGGCTGAATATGTGAAAAACCAGTGGAGAGTAAGTCTATCAGCAGTCCAAATTCTAAAAACCTCAGTTTCTGTCCATCTGTGAAAAAACATCTAGCATTAGGTCTGATACAGAATACATAACTGATGAGTTATTACAAGAGACTGCCATGTAATGTTTTGCAAATTTTTGGAGGCGATATATCTTATTGGACCAACTACCTGGTTAGAATAAAGTTAAACAAGCTTTTGAATGCACGACATTCTTGAACTGCTGAAGAATGTCTTTCATTTGAAATCTAGTCCAAATTTATTCCAACCATGCAGTTGGTCCAATAAAATAGATCACCTCCAAAAAAATCTTGCTTCTTGCATAATTCCTGGACCAACACAGCTACAACACCACTAACATTACTATGTTATGTTTTGGTCAGCTTTTTAAAAGTGGTAGTATTTGTGGTGTGTTTTGGGTTGTTGGGGTTTTTTTAATGTACACATACAGAAGTAGAGTTATCACCTTAGTGCCATGGTCAAACTTCAGTTTAGGCAACTGTCATATTAGTCTTCATTTCTCTTCAGTTGCAAAGCTTGTGTGGTATTCATAGGGAAAAAAAGATGATAGTCTAGAACTATGGTAATGGTACATACATAGACCCACTTCTAGAAACACTTAGGTATGATGTGTCAAAATTATTATGGTAGTATTTCTATATTTAGCAGTGCTTGTAGGATTCTAAAGGGCTTTAGAATATCATGATTAAATGGACCATGGTAAATTATTTACTATGCTGGGTTTGTTGTATACAAAGACCTTTAAGAATATTGAAGTTTTGTGCCTGCAGATATTTTAATGTTTGTTTACTGGCCATCCACCTTTAATTCCAAGTAACAGCACTGTTTATATTTTGAATAAGCCACTGTTTAGTGAGAATCCAGAACTGTGACACACAAACAAACTGATCTAAGCCATCTATACCTTACCTTTCAGAACAGGTTATGATTGGTTCTTATATTAACAAAAGCTTTCAAGAACAAACGTCTCTGAAATAATCATCAATAGATATTAGGAATATCAGTTTTAATGCCTTTGATTAAATTAACTGACAAGTTTACACATCAAGGACAAGCAAAAGATCACAAGAAAAACTTGTCACTTTGACTATGCTGATATTTGAGTCCTAAAAACCTTGATATAATAGTTTTGTCATAAAAATCCTAGTCAGAAGTTAATACTAGAGGCAGAAGGGAAATTTATAAAGCTGGAATCTGACATAGTCTTCAGTAGAACCGTCAGCATCAAAAGCATCACTTAAAATGGCTGCCTCCTGAGCTAAACACTGAAATGTCAGATACTATGTAGGACTCTAGCAGTTATGCCACTTCCCTGTTGTTCCTCATCCCAAAAAATGAAGAGACTTTTTTATTCTCCTGACAATGAGGTTTGCAGATTAAGCATGATTTAGAAGAGAATAAAAGGATCAAGTTCCAAGACAGAGTTCTAGCAAGGAATGCCTGACTCCCTCTTGTCCTAAATCCAAAGTCATTACTTGACTTTAAATAATCAAGGTTCCTTGAAACATCCCACAAACTTATTTTCTGCAAATCTGCAACGTGTTTTATTTTGTGTCTTATGTACATTATTCAAACCAAACATAATATCATTCTTAGTGGTTAGAGATATGTTAGAGTTTGATTTAAGTTACCGGTACTACTGATTTCCAACCAGTTTAACTTTTTTTTCCATTTTCAGATTTACAGTGATGTAAGAGCAGAATTTGACCCCTCAAACCTTATTAAATGAATACATTTTTTTTCTTTTTTTTTTTAATACAAAAAGCTCAAAAAAGCTCAAGTTTCAAACACTTCTGGTTTCTGAAAACAAAAATATTTTTCAGTGGAAGCATACATGTATTCGTTTTTATTTGTAAAAGGGTTAAATGAACTTTTAAAGTTCCCAAATGATACCATCACAAAATGGAATTTTTAAGTCTTCAAAATAAAAATAAGGAAACAAAAATGAGAAATGAAAATGATAACTATGACAAAACTTTTTAGGCACACGCATACCAGGGAATTTTGGGTTCCCAAGAAGGGCATTCTAGAAAATTACAAAAAACTTCTGGCAGCATTTCATACACACAAAAAGTTGCAGCACCTGCCCCATTACAGTCAAAGGAAGTTTGGCCATCAGCTTCAATGAGGCCAGTATTTTACCCTGGCTGTTTTGTCATTAAACTTAAAACTGGAGCAAGACCAAGCATTGTTTGCACAGTATAATTAATTTACTACCTCATATTTAATGGTGAAAACATCTTCTGTACATGCTTGTTTTGTTGCTGACAGATAGATAGATAGATATCTATTGACTAATAGATTTTTTTTTTATTGATAGATTTTTTTTAAGTCTTTGATTTACGAGGCCAAGCAAAGGCGCTAGTCTTCAAAGCTAGAGCTGGGCAGGCTGCTCTCCCACCCTACAAAACTGAGATTTCATCCATTATCATGCTCTACATCAATGTACCCTAGGCCTCTAGAAATGAAAAACCTGAGAGACACTCAATTGCCTCATAAGAAGTGCAAGTCCAGGGCTTTTTTAAACACTCACCTATGATATGGAAAACCTAGGTTCGAGCTGTAGTTGTGCCCAGTTCAGACCAGGAGCTTGATTCTCAGTTTCCTATTTCCTCATGTCCCCAAATGCACACATACTCTTGTCCAAAGTAGAATAGCTCCAACAGAAGAGATTGAAAGAGGACATCTGCCAAACTAGCCAATCATTTGGTGAAGAGGCCACATGCCTAGGATATAGGAGACTTAAGGTATGTCTCTCTCAATGCCAAGCAATACCATACCGAGAGAACATTATTATCATTCTTTGTGCTACCTCCCAAATCAGAAGTACTCTGCTGACCAGCATGCAGAATTACCCTGTTGACTGGCTATACTACCACTTCAGTAGATACCATATCTAGAGTTGGCTCAGAATACCTCCAAACAGAATATTTTCTAGCACCATAACAGTGTGGAGGTGACATACTAAGATTCAAGTCCTAGAGCAGATGTAAACCATTAGCTTCCCCCAATCCACAAGCACTTTAGCCACCAGACAATTTGCTTTTGTGGCAGGGCACTGTTCGTGCCTGCCACTTTAAGACTGAGGCCAAGCAGCCAGCAGGTGCTTAATTGCAGTGGCCATTTTAGAGCTCTGGCCGCCCATATAAACAGGGCAGCTCACTGCTGGCAGCTCAGGCAGCAACACTGCTTGGCTGCTGGTATCATCCTGGAGGTAAGGGAGGAGCTGTAGGGGATGGTCAGGAGGCTTCTGGTCCTGGGCATGACCAAATCTGCATCCTCCCGGGAATGAGTGGCCTGATGGGGCTCTCAGTGGTATGGGAGCCCTCAGGAAATGCCAGGCCAGTTACCGCCCTGGTGAAAGACAGGTTAGGGCGCCTTAACCCCAACTCCCACAACCAGGTGGGTCACCAGCTAGAAGGGGCAAGAAGGCAGACGCCCAGGAGTGAGAGTGGAGCTAGAGTCTCAGAGGCCTGACTGAGACTACCCTCAACTGGCATGGGCTGGAGCCAGGACCAGAACGGTCAAAAGGGCCAGGGGCCCAAGGCGAGGGACACCCAGATCTTGGAGGGCCTGGGATTCCCGACTGGCCTTGGAGGCGAGGCCACGGCCTGTGTGGCCAAAGGTCCTGGGAGGGGACCACAACCGAGAGGGGAAAAAGTCTCAGGGCTGCTTCACTCCCTGAATGAGGGCAGGGTAGGCTGCCTGAATGGAGGAATCGTGGAGGGGTCCTGATAGGAGGATTCTGGGGCCCAGTCTGGGGCCGGTGATGATGATAACACCTGGATGCCATCTGCAAGGCATGAGTTGCAGTGTAGGGGAGGTATGGAGCCGCAGATAGCGCTCCCTGGTATTGGGGCAAGAAAATGGGCAGCCTCCTGCCTAATTAAGATTCTTAATTAAAAACAAGGCATGGCAGGAAAGAAAGTAGGCGGTTGGCCCAGAAACAGGTGGGCAGGGCAAAGGTAAATTAAGAAGATCCCCTGTTACAGCTTCTTAAAGGTGAATGAGTCTCATTTAAACTAGAAAACATATTTGTCAGAACTATTATATAGGTTCCTACACAAAGTTTCAGTTTTGGGCTAATCGGTGTTCTCCAACAAAATTAATACACATATTCACTTAAAGATTCCCAAACAGCTTTGTTCAAGACCTTGTCCCTGCCAAGTTTCAAAGTGCATTTTTTTCCTGTGGTTCTGATAAAAAGTTAGAAATGGCCAGTGTTCAAAATGGAAATTTCACCCATTATACTCAAAACAATCAATTTGCTTCCTTTCCTTCCTCAAAAACCATAATTGATTAGATAAAAACCATAGGAAATGTAGAATCTACCAGATCCCTATAAAAAAATATATATATAAAAATAATTCTCTTTCAAATAGTTCACTGTATAGTTACTATGGCAAGCTCCTTTGGGAGCTTTCACACTGTCAGACCCTTTTCCATTTTCTTTCCCAGGACCCTTCAATCAGCACTTCTTAGCCTTTTTAAGAAATGCATGATGTTGCATGTCTTAAGGCCTTCGGCACTAGTCACAAGACAAGACTCCAGGAAGTGGCTAGTCGCCTTGTGATGGAAAATGGAAACAATCTTAATCTTTACTGCTGCATATGAAAGTCAAAGTATATTTTAATCCTTTACTATGAACTTCAGGGTTGATTCTAAAGTTCATGTTTATTTTCACTGGCTGTCTATTAACAAAAAAGGCTTTGGTAGAGGCATACCAATTCTGTTAAACATACCTGGACTTGACCAAATCAGAAATGTCTTATAACCAACCAATCCTGCTTTGCTGTGTAGAGTTTAATCTTCAGCAGTCACATAATTATTTGCAGGTGGTGGGGTGATATTTTCTAGGGCATGTTAATTCTGAATTGAGATAATATGTGCAGTACTTCAGCCTACATTGCAATTTGTGCCACAGATTTCCTACCATAGTCATTAAAAAAAGTTTTAAAAGTTCTTGTGAACGCTGGACCAGGCTAGATCTCTAAAGCCCAACCATGGGACAGCAAAGAGGTTGATGCAGCCTTCTGGGCTGCCCCAACTTGCACACTTGCATCAAAAGCCCCTTTTCAAGCATCTGTTGCTGACATAAGAGCTTAATCTACCCATGGCTCACCCTATCCCAACACTCCCTTCTTTATCCTCAGCACAACCTCTATCCCTGCACCTTCCTATACTTGGGCATTTCAAAAGAACAGTTTATTCTGATCCTGTAGCCCCTTTGTGCCATTATATTGAGGGCCTTCAGCTTCCACGTTAACAAGTGGCCTCAACTCCTTAAAAGAGTTCTTTCTTAAATCACAGCTTTTTCTGACTTGACTACCTGCTGTGGCATAATTACATTACTGTGCACAATGGTCTTCTAGAAAGTAGAGGCCACTAAAGTCAGTGCATATTTTGCCTTTATTTTCAATAGAATCTGTTTTGGCCAATTATATTAATTTGCTTTGCCTTGACATTCCCTATACTGAAATAGTTTGTGCATTTGAACCTTTCAGAGTAACTTCAGGAACATCTTCTTTAAAAAGTCAGAGGTGTTGGATGTAGCCATGTTGGTCTAAGGACACAGGCAGGCAAGGTTCTTTGAGTAGATGTGATATCTTTTATTAATAAGTAAAATAAAAGATACCTAATAAAAGATACCACATCTACTCAAAGAACCTTGCCTGTCAAAAAGTCAGTGCACTCAAGCAAAACATAAAGGAGGTGAAGAGAAGGATGAATAGACATCAGGGCTGGACAAAGCCAAAAAGGGAAGCTTTCTTAATTTTTTTAAGTATATTAACACATGGAGACATTATGTACGTATGTATCACCACCAAGGACTCCCACTGAATTTCAGACTCTCTCTTTCTACCCATCCAAAACTACATGCAGCTGAAAAACTATTCTTATTGAAGTGGTTTCATGCTGATAAAATTTATTTTAAAGGGAAATATCCCCAATTTACAGCAGCATAAGCAAAGGCAGAATCAAGCCAGCTTTCTACTCTTACTCCTGAACTTCCTCCCCCATCCACTCACTGAGTAAAACTACACTAGACAACATCAATATGCAGACTTTACACTCAAATGAATGTTCCTAATGCATGGAAGTAGGGCCTATTGGAAGGGGTAAATGGGGGTACAGTTTTACCAGACCCAAAATTATAACCTTAAAATGTTAATATGAATAGACAGTAAAATAATAATGGCAAGTAATGTGCATATATGGTGTCAAAGTATCACCTCTAGAAATTTATTTCAAAATTTAGGAATGCAGAATTGAAAGAAAATTCCCTCATTTCCTGTTTCCAAAATGGGACATGAAGTCCCCCACTACCAGGAGGTACCAAGCCCCCAAATCTCTCGTGTGCCCCACATGGAAGCAGTCCTCTTCCAGCACCATTGTGCTTGGCTGAGAGACCAGGCTGAATGTTCTAGTTAGAAATTAGCTGGCTGGTAAACATATTCCACCTCTGATGAAACTGAGACCTTGGCTGATGAACAAGAATCTTGGATTCATTACACCGTACAAAACCTTAAATGCTTCTTCAGAGCATGCTGTTACTTCCAATAAACAAGCATAGGCAAGCATGGAAGTCAAACAGCAGGTCAACTTCAGATACAAAAAGCTGGTATCAGTTGTGTAGTAGTCTATAAGCACAGAATGGAGAATCTGCAATATGGAACTGGAGAGTATCATTTCAGCTGCTCACCTGCACAGGAAAAAAAGACTGCAAAGGTGTTTGTTTAGTCAAATATTAAGTCTATTCAAACAACTTAAGAACACAAACAGGGGATTTCTTTTGAATTGGCCAATATTTGTATTAAGCTCAACCTTCAAAGCTATTGTTATTCCACAATTACGTTTGGGCAACCATGTGTTACAAATGTTTGTGTACAGCATAATGCACTGTTCTATAGTTTGATTCCCATGTTGCAATGTGGACCAACTCAAGAATGTCTTTCTGTAGCCTACAGATTAGACAACAAAACAGATGCTACTGTTATCATTACCAGTCAATATTACACAACTAATATGAGGTTTATTTGCTAAATTTCTGGGATTAACTTTAATATGAGATTAAATTTTCAGTAGGCATATGCATTAATTAGCCTAGTAATTTTTTATTTAAAAAAGCCATTTGCCCTTTTTCAAGGAAAAAAATGAATTTATCTATGGTCTTTCATCCCAGCCCTCAAACTTTAAATGCATCAGCAGAAACACAAGCGAAACCCATGTTGTCAAGAACTCTGTTTAACAGGCTGGATTGCTTGGGTATTTGTTTAGTAGATGCTAGGTTTTGGGAAAGCCTGTTATACATACTTTTCAGAAAAATTATTAACAGAAGAAATGTAGCTGAATGAAATGTCCCACTATCTACATATAAATTTTTCTGCTAATCTTTTTGATGATTTACAAATTTACAAAGTGTATTTATTTCACCCATGTTTGCTTCAGTCACATCAAGCTTCTCAGAAGATTAGGGCAAGATAACTCAACATGTCAGAAATTTCCAAGTTTTCAATCACTTAGATTCACACCAGAGTGTTTGCACACATTGTTTAGCTTTTCTATTTCAGATGGTTTACAGACAAACAGTAACAACTAATTTAAACATACTGAATAGAAAATATGTCAGGGGAATCCTCTAGTGCTTGTTTAAGATGAGCATAAAGTCGCTTCATGCTATTTAGGTAGCAAAAGGAGATTAGAAAAAGCATAGGAACTGGCCTGCTGTAAGAGGACATCTTTAGCCCACCCTGATGCCAAGAAAATCTTGCATTACTTTCATTTGTTCAAACTCTTGAGTATCTCCTTTAGGTTTGGACTCAAACCTTTGCTGTGCAGGGTACTCACTGGGAAGTTTTAAGATTCCATGCATCCTTTTCATATGATGGACAGCTCTATTACACCTTGCCATTTTAATTACTTGCCAGTTTCTTTGTTGTGTAGGTAGAGAAAAAAACTACCTTCTTTTGTAAATCAATTTGGCAAAGTGATCCAGGTATTTTGATTGTTGTTATTATTTAACAGAATAATAATTTAAGTATGGAAGTTGCATATCTGTGCTTCTGGCAAACACATAGTGTAAATTACTTAGGAAATGTTCTCAACCTCAATATTTATCTTTGAAATAGTCCCTGAGGAAATGCAATTAGATTTAACTGGGGAGGTAGTTAAAAAATCTAGAATCTTGAAGCTAAACATAACTCCCTCCCTAGCTGATTGAACCAGGGAGCCAGCATCATAAAGCTACTGTAATTAAAACACCTCAAAACACTGATAGTATTTGTTTGTGTATTGTTTATCGTCAGGTTTTCTATGTAGTGCAGTTAGCCATTAGACATTGCCACTGACCCTCTTGTTCACCACAGTAACCAGCATTAGGCACTGTATACCCATAAGAAGGCACTTATTTCTGTTTCACTGACAGCATTATCATAGCAAGATTATATCAGAAAGCAAAGGTTGGCCTATACTCTTTTTATTTGTATTATTCTGAAAGAGTTGGAGAAATTCTGGTGTTAAAATTTACCATGATAAACTCATGTGACCTGAGCATAGTACTTGTCCTGACAGCATTCATAATGAACTCGCAAGGCAGTCATAAGATTGTTACCCATCATTTATAGAGTCTGTGCTCTAATGAAGCATGATGGAAGATGCAGAAGTTGAAATTAAGCTGAAAGAAGTGGGTTACCTGTTCTAATGCTAGAAATCCAAGACAGCAGGTCTGAGTCAATAACAGCCCTTTATGCAACACTCAGACTTGCACAGCCACTGCTTGCCAAATAAGCCTTCACCACTGTAGTAAGGCAATGGTTACCACTATGCAGTCATTTTGTACAGTTAGATTATTACTACAATTATTCAGTGATTTAACACCCTGCAAGAATCATACCCTTCTAATTCTTCTTGAAATTAGAAAATAAATCCAAGGCAAACAGCTTTGCATTCACAGCTTTGCATTCAAGCAAGAACCACTCACCCTTAAAATAAAGCTTGGTTTTAAAAAGGAAGGGGAAAATGCAATTCCCTGCACCTCTTCAATCAGCATAAAGATTACTTGCACATTAACATTTCTTCCAATTCTGAAAGATTAGAGGCACAGAATGCTTGAGGCTGATTAAAGGAAAGGGAGATTTCTACATTCTCTCAGAAGTATTTGCTTTAAATTCCATTTAAGGAGCAAGCTTTTAAAGTTGATAAGGCCATAGTCACGAGAATTTTTCACGTTGGGAGTCTCTCACACACTTTAATGGCTGCTTTCAAAGTTAAGACGTTGGGAGTCTCTCACACACTTTAATGGCTGGTTTCAAAGTAAAGCTCTTTTAATAGAAAAAAAATCACAGTTAATGTTCAGACAAATAACTCCAATCCCATATCTTCACCTGTCTCAGACACCAGTGTTTACCACAAACAATTTATTACATTCTGCAAAATGATTAGCTCTCATCTTTTATGCCCCACCCCAATGATGAAATAGACATATATCTTTGGCAAAAATAGTTCTTTCATCTGCAACATGTTACATGCACAGGATAAGGTCTTATTACTCTTCTTCAGTGGGAGTCTCAGGATATGAAAAGACTAAGTATAATGGAAGTTCTACAGTAGGAAAGACTGGCTTCTACTACATGCAAGGGAATAGAGAATAAAGAGGATAATGTTCTGAATCCCATATTGACAATAGTGCTATGGGCCAAAACCTCTGGACTGTAGAGTGTACACTGGAAGATAATCAGCGTTGGTGATACATGCCTCTTCATAGGATGTACTTTGAAATTGAACCTATGCTGATCTGCAATTTTTTTGAGTTTATGGAAAGCTAAAGAAAGCTACTGAGGCAGACATTCCCACTCTCAACCTACCACCTCAGTCATTGTTGCACAGCATGTTTCTGCACTTGTTCCTCTAAATAACAAGTCTATTAAGGGAATAACTAAGAAGACATATTTTTCAATTTGGTTTGGGGGGTCTTCCCCAATGTTAATAAAGGGCATTACTATTTGAATGTGTTTGTCCCCATAGCTAATTTCATACCCAAGTAGCTATCAAGGATTACACAACATAGACTGTTCCCTTCTCTCAGCTTTTGAACAATGTTCCCATACTGGATCCAGTTCAGAAGAGTTGAGAGCATTTGGATATATGTCTACCTTCACTTATTTAAGAGTGCTAAACATGTCTGTAGCTGGTGTGAAACTAAGTCTGTAGCTAATAGTTTGGACAAACAAGCCTTTTTAAAGTTAACATTGTGCCTTGGTGAAGCATTGTTGTTACAAGATAACTTCACAAAAAGAAATACCTTTACGTTATGCAGTCAAGCTACCAAGTCTAGTCCTGAAAGCTGTTTTCAAAGACTTTATGCCTTAATGGACTCTGTCAATATAGAGCATTGTTCAGTGAAGTTTGAGTAGCCAGGAAAAGCTCCACATCCCTGCTATCAATAATTTATTTATAAATCCATTTGTCAGTGACTGACTCATCTACAGAAGATTGAACATTCAGTGACGTAAAAAGTATTCAAAACTGTATGACAAAAGCTACTGAACAACTAGTTGTTGGGAGATGTTTAGGTGGCTTTATTCAATCTTGTAGTAACAGAATTCCAAGCAATTTTGAGCAAGTTCCAGTACTTCTATTACTATAGTACTGCACTTCAAAATACCTGCCAGAAGTCACTTAGGCTAATACTGAAATTATTTGCAGTAGAACATCTTCTTTAACTTAAGGCAATTTGGCCTAAAATTGGATTTTTGAGCTTTCACTGTATATATGACAAGATGTTCCTCAGTGCTAGCCTCCTGAAGCAGCAAACACCAATATTTAAAGGAAGTCTCCTACATAAGGATCAACTAAATAGGCAAAATGGTAGGTCATTGTTGAAATGCGATTCCAGGTTGCTCACAAATTACTGCGATTTCTGTAACATCAGTTGCTTTTTCAAAGTGGAGAAAATATTTTGAGGGATAAAAAAAAACAGGGCTAGGGACAGACATTACACACAAACTGGTTTAAGTGATCAGAAACTGGTTTAAACCTGTAACAGAATAGACATTCTGTGCACATAAACTAGTTTGAAAATGGCTAAAACCAGTTTGAGATATACCTGGTTGAATGTAGTATCAGACTCAACTGATTTGGCTCAAACCGGTTTATGCAATGTCTGCGCCAGATCCCTTGTTGGTTTAAGTTAAACCAGACTCCTCCAGCATCCCAGCATGTTCCCTGGGCTGGATGGGGATTTCTGCTCCACAACAGAGTTGGCCCCTCTTCTCTGCTCTCTAGCCGGAGCAGGGGCAAAGAGCGCTTAGACACTGGCCTGCTATGGCCCCTATGTCAAATTCCTCCCTCTGTCCCCTTTCCCACCCCCACCTCCACTGGCAAACCCTGGGGACCGCAGCTGGGGTTTGCCAGCTCCAGCCACACCTCCACAGCTTGCCTGCAGCCAGGCAGGGACGGAGTTAATTCCTTCTTCTGTCCCCTCTCTCCCCCAGAACCCCCAGCGGTTTGGCTGCAGTCTCTGCAGCTTGCCTGCAGCCAGGCCAGAGAAGGAATTAATTTCACAGTGTGTCCTGGAGAAGAGTGGGGGGGAGGGGGGCAGAGGCAAGTTAGCCCTCTGTGTGTAGATCCAAGCCCTGTACCTGTAAACCCAGAGCTAAGACCTGCAGGCTCAGACTGAGAGGTGGGAAGTGTTGGCAAAGACCTGACGGTCATCACACATGGCTGGAGATGTAGTTAAGGGAAATTGCAGACAGCTTCACCAAAGAATGCAGAGAGCTACCTTTACATTATAACGCAGAATGTGTAAAAGGTGGGAATACCTAAACAAAACCTTTCTGAATGCCTGGCTGTAAGGTGACACGCTGCCCTCAGGATTAGTGAAACTAATTCTTGTCTTCCTGGTTTACATTTTAAGATAGACTAAGTTGTGTATCCTGTGTTTTACTGGGCTGTATCTTAACTTAGGCAAACACTTTTGGTAGTTCCCTGTTGTGTGCTTTGCAAATTGCTGTTCAATAAATGCTTGCTTTAGAGAAATAACTTTTTCCCCATCCCCACTCTTCAATCTGGCAGCAGCTGCCTCCCCTCCCCCCACTCCCCCAGCCTGGTGGCTGGCATCCCGTGTGTTATGCTAGCCCCAGCTGATGCCTGGCCACCCAGCCACTGCTCCAGCAGGGAGGGGTGAGAGCCTTGGAGGACATCTCTCTTCCCTTCCCTTTGGCAGTGGCTGGCAGGCATGCTCTAGCACCCTCCAGTTTCTGGATTGAGCCACTGCAGGCACATGGCTGCATTTCCTGATTTAACGGAGAATGTCTGTCTAGTTATTAACCAGTTTAAGCTGTCCAGCTTAGACTACCCTGCAAACAGTGAATCAATTCAGGCTCAGGCTTTTTGAATGTCTGCCCCTAGCCCAGGTAAGAAGGCAGCACACGTACCCATAGGTCCATGGAGTTAAGTCACCAGATAGCTCATATCTCCAGAATTCTCTGCTGGACCTTCTGGCCCCTAGCAGCATGACTCTGAAGGCTTCATGCTGCCACCAGCTAACCACTCCACAGCTACTCAGTACCAGTCCTTGGGTGGATATAGTATTAATGCAATTCCCAGAAACATTAAATCCCACACAAAGCACACGGAAAATGGGATCTATTCTCTACTGCCTCAAGACCTCTCCCACAAACCAGAACAGCTCCTGGGCAGAAGCACAGCAGACCATTTTCTGTAATGTGCCAGAGAATAGGGGGGAGACAACACTATCATACCCCATCCCCATCTATTACTGCATTGGTAGTGAGGAATGTCATATGGACCAAACCAATGTTACTTCATGCACACTGCAAATGAGGTTATTGACCAGCATTAGTTTCTACTTCCATCCTCCTCCTCGGGTAAAGGGCAGAGTAAGTAGTCATTAAATCTGGTAGGGTTTGTTGTTTTCACTCTCTGAGACAAGAAAAAGCATGCCTTAAGGAACTACAAGCTCCGAAAAGGAAAGAATGGATCACCAGATAACCCCAGCCCATTCCCAACCAGGCAAATAACAGCAGCCATGGCTATGACATCTCTGACAGAGTGCTCCCAGGAGTAAGTAATGCTACTCAAAGCAACATTAGCTAGACAAGGTGGCCCCAGGCTCTAAGCTTCTGTCTGCAAAAGGAACTATCCTGTTTAGAAAAACCTGTGAACTGAGTTCTCCCCATTTATTTCAGTCCCATAGATAAAGACAAACTGCTTCTCTTTCCTGCACGTCTCTGTATTCATTTTTGCTCCCCACATACCCAAGTATAATTTCACGCCCCTGAGAACAAGCATAGAGGCAACAAGCCATTCACAGCAGCAGTCAACCCCCATACACGTGACAGCAATGTGAGGGTTTCCTCATCAACAAAGCAAACAGAAACCTCCAGTATTTGTCAGGCAATACCTTGTTCACAATAGTGAACATGTTCCTCTTCTCCACTGGTCACTACCAATGGAGTTTACAGTACTGTGTTATCTCCGGCATTTCCCCACACATACATACACCTGAGTCATGATCTTCTCTGCTTGGAGCATGTCATTTCCAAGGCATTGAAGTAATCAGTCTCTTGTACTGCAAGGTATCTTCGGCAGACAGTTGTGCCTGGGCACTTGTCTGGATCCATGTTTCTTTATGGTAGCTGCACACACGTGAGTGGGCTTCCTACCTCCCAATTTATGTGCTCCTATGGAGGAGATGCATAGCAGTTTTGTTATTGTTCATCTACACTTTGCCATTGGTAGACCTATAAATATTTCCCTCCATGCCTAGGTAGCCATTTCAGCTTTATGATAATACAGTGAATGTTTGGTATTTGATTTTCAACTAGTTTGTAATTCTAACCATATAAATATTCAATGTACGCCCCCATTTCCTCTAGATATCAAAGAAGAAGGAGAAAACTGACAACTCGCAATTAAGATTTTCCTGGAAAGTACAAGGGACTACAGAGCTAGAAGGGTCATATTCTGCATCATACCCAGCCCTCTGGGTATTTAAAGATTTACTGAAGAAAACATGGCTCATCTTCACTGACTTTACTACTTACACATGGAACAGCTTCCACTTTTTACTTAGCCAGTTGATTCATGTGTTTTTAGCTAGTAAAAGTAATCCTTATTAAAAACTAGGCAAGAGTTATTTCAAGTGCTTGCCTTTTGCCAGTAAGTGTTATGCTTCAATAGACCAACACGGCTACAACCTAAACCCATGCTTCAATAGAGCATTCACCTTCTACTCAGGGCAGTGTGAAGTCACTATAGCTGCTGTTTTAACATGTAGTTAGTAACTTTTGTAGCAGTACCTGTAGAATTAAGGGAAAGACAAGGATGAAGTCTGATTATCTTATTGCATTGCCCTTTCTGTGTGAGCATTACATGCATTTAGTCCATATTCTGTCATTCTAGAAACCCATGTTAAGGTACCAAAGAAGTTCTGTTCTCCTAGCAGCTAGCTGGAGTTGGTTGCAATTCTTGTCCCTTTAAAAAGCACCCAAATATCTACATTTGCGTTAATGGAAATGAAAAAAAAACCCAAAGTAAGATAATATCCTCATGTAAGCTGTGATGCCTTATGTTTCCATCCTAAAAACCAAAGGATTTAGTATAAGTGTCTGTGCCATATTTCACTTTCCCAAAGTTAATCACAGTAGCACTACACAGTGATCTACAACCTAGAACAATATAAAAGTATGCAAATTAGCTTCATTCCATTTTGGAAAAAAAAAAGAAAAAGAAAAGGATTAAGCCAATCAGAAAAGATCTGCCTTCTGACGTAAGTCCTCAGCAAAAGGATTTGGTTAATAAAACTGTTTCCCCAGAGTTAAAGATAATGAACCGTGGTTGCAAAGGAATTATTGCACATCTTTTGTCTTATGCAAATTCTGATCATTTAACATATGTTAAAAATTACTATCTTTATCAGTGTTTTCTGTTCTTTGGTGTACATAAAGTCATTTTTTTCAGATTCTAACCAATCACAAACTTTTTACACATACGCATGTCTTTTCCAGACATTCTAAACATAATTATGAATTCTCACATCAGAAAACCAAGAACTACATGTTTTTTGTATTAACCACATTTCTCCATTTTGAAATACAATGCCTATTTGGCATTACTGTCTCAAACTAGAAAGTTAAAGCATGTAAGATACTCCAAGAAAAAATGAATCTTTAAACATTTGTTCAATTCTTTATCTTGAAAGTATTTCCTAATGCATTAAGCTTGTTATGTTGCATATGGTTTCTATTTTCAAGTCTCCAATGGTTTCAGAAATTTCTTTTTTGACTTATCTCATGGTTACCTCACTTTTATTCCCACTGATTGACATGAAAGAAACCAATCTGACCCATTCCTTCATTTTCTGTTTCTCTAGCTGTGGTTGAAACAGCAGCTGTTCCAACACATCTACACTTTGGAACAATCTGGGACTTATTAACTTACCCTGTCTCTCTTCTTTTTTTTTTTTTTTGGGGGGGGGGGGAGGGAGAAGGGGAGTGGGGGCAGATGGAAAGAAGAGAGGAGAGACTTTGAAACTAGGCAGACATAAATTCATTGTATTTGAATAAATAGTACTGGTTATTTTCCTAGTTGGGAACCAAAGATGTGTAACCTTTAGATTTAACATTTATAGAAGAAGCTACCAGAGTGCAGTTTAGAGACCTAAATCAGGATCTAAACATATACAAACAGAAGAAGCAGATGTTGCCCTGAAGACCTTACAGCCTATATGATCAGAACAAAGGGAGTACGAACATTCCCTTTTTCAGATGGGGAAGAGATTAATGATCACATTTTTAGAGGAAGCTCAGTACCCATACTCAGGGCCAGCTATCCAAAAAGTTGTATCACAGTAAGACCCGAGCACTTCGAAATCTGGCCACAAGTCACATTCCTAACAGCATACAGGATGTCTGTGGCAGAAATCAGATCTTGTGAGGTCTGGCTCTTTATTACCATCCAAAACATCCCATAGGCAGCCTGTAAGCATGCAAGGAGAAACCATTTGGTATTGTTATAGCTATTCCCAATGACCAGTTATCAGAATTTTAAATTTATGTGAACTAACATACCTTGTAATCCTTTAGTTTTATTAAAATTTAACTCCTTTTACAGGTCTAGATGTGGATTATTTCAGCTCACAGATGATCAAATACAGTTTTGAGTCTAGTTGTTTGAGCCTCAAGTTCAGCATGCTTAAGGATAAACACAGTCTTCAGCTCATTACAAGGTATAAGCATAACTCTCACTAGCTTCTATTAACCCTGAAGGACTAGCCTTCCATATAGGACAAAGCAGCCCATTTAAGGCATGCTGAAGCCAAGAAAGGTGCTTCTGATACCAGAATAATCTCCAGAACATTAAGAATTAAACATCTAAGTGATGTAACTTGTTTCTAGAGGTTTGCCACACATTTCATTAATCTGAAACTAGTGCCTCTAAAATTCTTATTTATGAACTTAGGATATGAGCAGGTATTATAGTTAAGTCAAGAGACAGCATCCAAAGGGCAATACAATCTCCACCTGATTATGACCTCTTGCCTATCTACAGCCAGCCTGTAAAATGCACTTTTGATTAGGGTGTGCCATTCTTATTCATTAACTACATACATGGCTACAATTTTCATCATCTGCTTTAAACTGTTGAGAGGACATGATTTTGCTGAAGGCATGTGGGCTAGTCTGAAGACCTAAACTTTGCTCCAGGCTCTGGTACTGGCCTGCTGTGTGGCCTTCAGCAAGATACTTCACCTTGTTTCCCCATTTGGCTTCTTAAGAGTTTTGAGCTGTATTAAGCAGTATGAGACCTGAGTATTAAGAGGGATAAAAATAAGTTGAGGTAGGAAAGTACTTCAGAAAAGGTTTTCGAACACAGATACTTTTGGCAACCAAAAAAAAAAAAATCACACAATACAAGCTACAGTCATACCATCACATAACCACCACCTTTCCATACAGAGTCTGTTATGATGAAGGATTTCAAGGTATATTGAAATGAGGAAACTATTGGAAGGTGATGCAAAGAGCTCTATTTCAAAATATTTTATTCCAGTGGCATTATGTTGAGACTGATATATACACAAATATTCAATGGTTGCAAATTCAATGAGCATGTGCTCTTTATATAAAGTCAAAGTTAAAATTTCAAGGTGAAGGGACGGGAGCTGAAATCATGTCTTTGCTTATTAACGTGAACAGATCATTTTGTTCATCTCAGTGCTCTGGTTTCAACAAGTACTTTATGAAGGAGTGTAAGACAGGTAGAAAGATACTACATACAAAGAAACCAGTAGTAGTTTTACTTTTAAACCTAGATTTTATTTTAATGGGGTACAGTAAGATGTTCAGAAGTTCATTTTGATGTAGAAAATGTTTGGTGTGCTGCCCCAGCAAGTATGTATTAAATCAGCATTTTGTGCATCAATACACACAAGAAGAGAAAACAACTAGGATTGTAGCCCCTCTGCAAATGTAATTCTGACTGTGGAACATACCTAACGTTCTCCAAACTAAAACTAAACCCAGTGAGGAAAAGTGCTCTTCCGGTAGTCAAGAAGAGTAAAGCATCTGAATAGGAACATACAGTCCTGCAAAACAACCTGGGATGAAGGCAAATGCAAAAATGTGTATGGTAAAAGAGAGGAGCAGAGGGAGAAAATGAGCAGACACATCTTAAAGCTTGTTTTGTTTTCCTCCCTCTCCTAGTCTCTATATTAATCACAGGCCCCAATTTAGAGAGCCTCTTGGTAGAAGCACTTCCACTGGAGACTCTGATGTAGCTCAGGCAGTATTATCCCTTCCCTTGACACTGCTACCCCACCTGCCAAGTCTCCTGCTGCTGCTCCTCCTCCTAGACATATGGGGGAGGACAAGGAGGGGTCATACCTTTAAGAGCAGTCTGAAGTCTGTACAAACTGCAGGTAGCATCTGGCAATGATCTGTACACCCTGGGGTACAAAGCCTCCACCACGACAAGTGCTGAGGCTCCAACAACTGTTTCCTTTTCCCTTTACCCCCTTCTTAATGAGTGTATAAAGATGAGAAGGCAATCCTATCGAGGACAAAAGGCCTTGCAGTGTAAAATTTCCAGCCCACTGAGGTTTGTAATAATAAAATCCACAGCCAAGATCTGTCTAATAGCATGCTTGCATGGATGAGTGCAGTATCGCTCCCCCCATCTACAACTGACATTTTGACAGAAATCAGTATCTATCTGCCCTTCCTAGATGTAGAGAAATATCAAACTCATTATTTACAGAGCCTGTGAGACTTATGATTTATAAATTGTCACCAGGTAAGGAAAAAAATGATAGCCTGCATGATAATAGCCTGCATGATAATCCTTGACAACAGCAGGTTACGGGGAGCAGGGAAAGGAAAGGGGAATATCAGCTCAGATATCCAGGCATGACATTTGGCACCAGAGAGACCAATATGTCTCCTTTACAAACCACAGGAGAAAAAATAATGTGCGTCTTGAGAGGCAGCTGCCTGGAGCAGGCGACCTAGACTAAAGCAGGATCTGTCAAGCAAAGATGTCCCCTGTAGCATAGCTTCTTTATGCCATCCTTCATGTGGAATTTAACTGCAGCACATAAATTAAATCCGCTTAATAATCTTCCAGTGACAGGATCAGTCTCTCTGGTGCTAATACATCTGCCTTATTAGCATGGCTCTGTAAGAAAGACCCTTATGTCTACAAAAAAGACCTGGCTAGACAAGTGTCCAAGAGATGGTGCAACTGGGATGTATCCAGGCCACGCCTTCTCCTCCCTCCCCCTTTGCTTTAGCCCCACTCTTGGAAGGCCATTTTATGGGAGGATTTGCAAGCAACCACTGCCAGTTCTGCAGGCTGCAGCCAACGCCCGCCTATTTTCCTGGGATTGATTTCCTTAAATCACCTTTGGGAGGGGAGAAGGGGTGTCTCCACCTTCTCAGCCCTCCCTGACAGACGGACAGCTCAGCACCTCTACAACCAGCACCCACGGTTAACACACGACATTGGGGAAGGAGAGAGAAAAATCAGCACATTATGGAAAGGGGAGAGGGAAAGGGAGGGGGAAGAAAAGGAGAAAAAAAAAATCCCTCTGCATCGTAACGATCTTTGTGTGCTTACAAAAAAAAAGAAAAAGCAGCTGGGAGGAAGCGGTGGGAAACGAGTGCACAGAGACCCGGCGCCCCCACTGCAGCATCTCTTTGTTCCCCCGATGCGATCGGAGCCTGATGGATGCCGGAGCGACCAGCGCCCCCTCCCCACGCCCACGCCCTGCTCCCCGGCGCATGCGCCACACGAAGACAAAGGACTAGGTGATGACAATAGGGTCCCGGTCATTTGCACTGCAGCATCACTCCGAGAGCAGAACAGGGGGGGAGCCAAGCCCGGGAGCCTCCTGCACCCCCAGGAGACGGGCTGCGTACGGCTCTTGCTGCTAGCACGAAGCACACCAGGGAGCCGGGATCTGCAAGAACGGGGGGCAGATACCCCCTCTTTAGTGCGCCCCGGCTTGGCGCGGTCATGCAGGCACACGGCGGGGAGAGCAGGGGGAAGGGGGCATGGACGCGCAACTCCTTTAGGGGAAAGGGAGAGATCTGCTGGAAGAGGGAGAAAGCACTCGATGAATATTCATGGCCGAAAAAATGCCTTTAGGAGCCAGGCACTCATTATGAAAGCGCCTGAGGAAAAGCAGGGGTCTCTGTCTGTCTGGGGGTTGGCATCTGGATTGTAGCTTCTGCGCCCCCCGGAGCGAACTCAGGCTGCTAAACCGAAATGTGAGTGCGTGTGTACCGAAATACATATATGTGTGGGTGTGCACACACATACACGTATATATTTTGGAATATATATATTCATCCGTTCATATATATAGTTCGGCATACACACACATATAACCATACACGTATTACATACATACATATACGTAATTTTAGAAATATATGTACACACCCATACACACACGCACACATATATATCGTATGTATATTTACGCACACGTATACCCACACACACATATATACACACATATAATGATCAATAGACACACACACACTGTGCATGAAGGGCTGATGAGCACGGGGGTGAAGATGCTGCTGCCGCCTCTGCGGACATGACGGAGCCCGCGGCCGAATGCGAAGCCAGACGCTAGCTGAGCTCTCTTCTCGCCTCCCCATGACAAACCCAGTGTCGGGCGCCAGCCCGGACTCACCGCCCGCTACCCCGGCGGAGCCGAGGCCCTAGCCCGGGGGCTCTGCCCGGCCCCACATGCCCCAGCCGCAATCTCGCTTCAGCCGCCCCGCAGGTGCTCGCAAAACAAGCGTCCGGCACCGCCCGGGGGAGAGCCGCCTCTCCTCGCTCCCCCACCCTCCTCACACGGGGGGGGGGCTTCGGGGGCCCGGGCCCTCC
>NW_005842258.1:891145-910098 GCF_000455745.1 Alligator sinensis | reverse complement strand
GGCACCCCCTGCAAGGAGCCGGCATGTGAGGCGCGGCCCTCTGGCGCCCTCTGTTACTCCCGGCTGCCCAGCACAAGCTCCCCGAGGACTCTCGGCAGCCCCTTACCCTGAGGGGCAGTGCCCGGAGCACGCGGCCGGCTCCCCGGTGGGTGTCGGGGCACAGAGGAGTGGGAGCTGCAACCTCATGCCCTGGGATGGGGTTTCGAATTACACTTTGACTCTTAGGGGGGAAAAAACATTGGGCTGCCCATCACACTGCCCTAAAAAAATGAGAGACCACCCTCCCCCCCGCCCAGCTTATGATTTTCAAATCTTACAGGAGGGCTCTCACCTCTTATGGGGGGGTTCAGTCCCACTGAGCTCCCCAGTTACTTGAACCCTGGTTTTAGGGGCAAGAATGGGTGTGGCGTGGCCATGAAGCCAACCTTGCCACCTAAGCCTCTTTTCAGGGCAGCCCACCAGTCCCCAGCCAAGCAACAGGGAGCTGCCAGATGGAGATGACCTTAGTGTCTCCCCGCCTCAAGCTAAACAGGCTGGTCCGCTCCTTCCCATTTAGCAGCTGGTAGTAGGTGCCACCCCATGTAGGACAACACACAGACTCCAGAGGAGCATGAAATGGGCACTGGTGGGGAGGAGGGGGAGCTGAGCTCAACTAGAGCTTCTAGCACATCCTATCAGGATTTCTCTGCAGCACAGCCTGCCACGACTGTGAGGGGCCTCCACGCCCAGCAACTGCTCCTGCATGAAGTGAAGGTTGTAACGCCCATGACAAAATTTGCCAAACCTCTGTAAAAGGTCCTGCCCAACCCCTCCCTCCGCGCTTGCTCTTCACATGTCCAAGCTTTTCCTGCTACAACAGCAAGGTTGGTGCCTAACAGCTCTGATAGTACTTTGGCTGGCCCTGCATTTGCTCCCTTGACTGCACAGCATTGGCAGAAGGCTGGTAGGCAGCAAGTACTGGGATTTAGGGTCCCACTGAATAAATCAGAGGGGCAATTTCTCCAGCCCAGTTCATCAGGAACTCAATCATCTGGGGATTAGCCACTCCTGCAGTTTGATTTCAGGTTCATCAGGTATGGATATATTAATGTAGAGCTGTTGAAAAAGGGAACAAACTGGAAACAGTACCCGGTAAAGAGAAAAAAAAAGCACACCAACTTTATCTGGGGTTAAAGCAGTTTTCCTATATTATACTCCAGTATGCAGAAGAATTGGTCCTTGGAAGAGGGCAAAATAGGGATGTGATACACATGGATATGGGCTTGGGCCAGCTTGGGATGTTACAAGGTAGCCACCTGCTCCTGGAAGTAGACACAACTACCCTGGCCTGCCACAGGTGGCAGAGGACACCTGACAAGTTTCATATAGATCATTCTTCCATCGCTGAGCTCTTGGAGACACCACTGCAAAAGCTTGCCCTAGGCTGCATGGCTCTCATCTCCCCTATGGAAATACTGCAAGCAGAAACTAGATTCACTTTGCACCTTGCTATAGTAGTATGTCCACATTTAAATGGGGAGGGGAAGTAAATGGTTTTACAGCACAACGATGATAGTTAATAAAAGAAAAACACAGCTAACCTCCTCTGAAAGAAGCCTCAGGGGAAGATGTTGGCTTTATGGTCATTTTCTTTTTTTCTAGCATTTTGGTGACTAACCTGAGAGGAACCTACAGCCTTTGCACATCATTAAATATTGATACATATAGTTCACTGCTCCACTGTCTCGGACTTGTCGCTTGGATTCATTTTGCAGATGTGTTCCCAATATGCTATTATTGTGAGTAGGATATATGCATTGTATAGCAGTCCTTTTTACAAATGTTTAAGCAACTCCAGAAAATACCTAGCAGGAGAGAATCAGGTGATTGGGTTTTTTTTAAGTTTCCTTCAGTGGGAAAAGTGTCCACATAAGACTCTAATGTAGGAAAAAGTCGGTAAAAGGGAGCCATGCCTTCAAAAGAGCTCTGTTAAAGGCGACTAACCATTTATAGGCATGCTTATTTATTTATATATCCTTGAACCTCCTCATGAATTATAATAGGTACAGAATTAAGCCAGACAGACCAAGGGAAAAACAGATTTGCAAGAACTCTATCTGTATTTTCCTTCTACAGGCATGCAGAGAAGGGGAAACAATTATAGGAAGTTTACTTGGGATACTATTCCCAATATGCACACAGCTGATTTCCCCTATTACAAACACCATTTCTTTGCTTTGATGCACACAGCCCAAACACATCAGCCTCCCTGTAGGCAATGAACAGTTATCATGAGACAAGTTAACTCACTAATCTATGAAGCACATTTGGCCTATTTTAAACTTGCTAGTGTCACATCATAGTTGTGACCCCTCAGTATTAGCATGGCTATTAACAACCTTGGCTTTGGTAAAAAGCACAAACTACTTTAACTTTAATTTTTAGAACAAAACTATAGATACTATGCTGCAATATGGGTCATTTCCCATACAACTCCTTTGTCATCTGTTCCTCAGACCTTAAAGGAAAAAAGGGTTTGGGAAATTCTCAAACTGTAAAAAGTTAAGTTAAAATCCACCTACTTGATACAGTATAAACATGCAACTTATCAAAAATTGTGTTGATGTGTTACAGGTGGGAAGAATAATTTCCAAGTCAAATGAATGTCACTTTTGGCAGTAAACTTGTTATATAATGGCAGCTTTTTCAAATGCTCCTCGTGTTCTCTGCAATGTACTTTGCAGTGTAAGCTAGCTTAAGCATAACTACATGTATCACGAAATGATTAATAGAATAAAAAGAGAAACTGACTTTTTTAAGGGAAATAGACTCAAAATAATGTGTTCTCCCCTGCCTCCCCCCTTTGGAAGAGCTATCTTTCTTTCCCTCATAATCCCGCACAAAATTATAAACATACAGCACTAGATTAGAATTTGACTTCTGAGACAATGCCACTCAATCAAAAAGTGTGTTCTACTAGTTAGAAATCCTAGAAGATAGCCAACTTATTAAAGGCATTAAAAGCATGTTCCACTGAAGTCTGATCCTTACTTTCGACAGTTTTGTTCTGAGATAATTGCATCCAGCATGTTGTCAGACACTCGTCCATTTTCTTTCTGGTTCTCTAGCACAAATGTTTCTACTAATGAAAATTTGCACAATTCACATTAATAAAAGCCAGCCATGAACAGTGAAGCACAGCATGCCATCCAGTAAGCATTGTTGCATAGCCATTACTGTTAGCCTCCTGAAACAACTTTACCTCATGGTTTACTTGGAAGCTTAATAAAGGTCAGTTTGTGTTAAAGGCACATGCCATTTTTTTTTTAAAGGAGTCAGATCTCATTTGAGCCCTGATTTCTGAGTGCTTAAAAATATAGGCTTGTCATTTTTAACTGGTCAAGTTAGTTTTACCTGTAGCAATTCCTGCAAATCCTACTAAGTGCTACGGTAAGCAGAAGTCAGATAGGACAAGTTGGAGTTGCCCAGCAGTGAAGCACAGCAAAGGCAATAATAATAATAATAATAGTAATCATAAAATATGAACACCTCCAAATAAAGATGACATTTTCAGAAGAGCTTTAACTGAAAAATATTCCTGTCCACTTCTTCTGAATTCCAAAATACAAAAACCAGGGCATCCTTCTCACAGGGTATGCTTTGCTAGTGAAGATATCCACACAACGAACTAGTGCCTGTCCACACTTCCCTTTAAGAAACTGCTGCTAGTGCTTCCCTGTTCTGTAACTCCGAGTTATGCTAATTGATCTCCCCAGTATGGGTCAGGTAATAAATGCATTCTAAATTGATTATAGAGACATACCATACAGGGTTTTTAAACCAACCTCTGATCTTTAAATACTTTTAAGTTTCTACCAGAACAAGCCTCTAGAGGGGGCAAGGGGATTGGAGTTAAGAGACTCTGCTTAGGTCTTTACTGTCATTGATGTTTTCATTCTTTTATTTAAATTCCAAAGGCATTTGTGATGCACTCCAGGATCATAGGATCATGTTGAAACAAACTTAACAATTAAGTGAGGTACCTCACAGTCCTGTGTACAGCCTCCAAAGTGTGTGGTACCAAATAAGAAGAGACCAAATATTCCCCTCTCATGTCTGCTCCTATTTTGGAGTGGACACAACAATGGGTAGGAAGAAGCACCTGAAACTTTGAGTCCAGCACTGTTGTATCTCTATAAAACAAAACCAAGTCACCCTGTCAACCTACCAACATGAAGCTCCCCCCACATGGGCCAAGTAAGTTTCTTGGGGGCAAGGGAAGAAGCATGAACCATCAATGTTTGCCTCTATCAGTTTTACAAGACATTTTTTAATTGCTTGCCATAAGTACATCTAAGAACTACTTTTCTCTGATAATTAGATGCTACATAAATTCTTAGTCAACTAGCATTTTGTCTTCTTTTAAAAATGCATATGCAAGTAAAGGACAGGGCACATGATTAGGAAGTCACCTGTCCAGGGTACCATTTTCCCTTCAGTTACCTTGCTTTTGTCAGACATCCCAAGGGGCTGCATATCTCTGACAGACAATAATGAGCTGACAGCAGAACTTTAGCAATGTCTCCCAGATGATTCCTTTGCTCTGAACTGAGTGCAATGGCTCTGCCTTTAACATGTACAAGTAACGGAGAAGGGAGCATCTTAAGAAGCAGAAAGCTCCAGGAAGCCCAAGGCTGCAGGACTTTGAGAACTCAGTCACTGAAGCTCTGGAAATACTGCACATTTTGGGGTGTTTCTTTAGCATCCATCAAACCATATATGGACCTGACTATACCCACAGTCTTGTGCACATGCACCCTGAGGAATCACTACTGAGCCAGGGTGAGCAGTAGTGCTACCAGATACAGTATAAGAGCAAAGGTGAATAGAAGCAGCAAGCGCCATACTGGAAAAATGAGCTTGGCCAAACTGCCCTTCTGCACACTCTCACTGTCCTCTCCTAAATCTTTTGTTGTAAATGCACCATTTGACCCGAGCCAGCAGGCCCATCTCCACAGAACACACCAGCCTGTTTTTAGCCCTTCTTGCCAAACTCCAGCACAAGGAAATTCAGCGTTGAGTACCACAGCCAATACTCCACTTTGACTATTCTGTTCCAAGCCAAGCTGAAAAATAGCTCCAACAGAGGAAAAGACAATACCTTTCATTTAATAAAGTTATTCCGTATGCGGCAAGCATTATAAAGCTCATATCTCTTCAGAGAAACTCAACATAGTTATCCTGGGCTGTTATTCTGTTCATTGTGCCCACTTAGTTTCTATTTTTAACAACAGGCCAGGACTGGGGTCACTTAGGTGGGGAGGAACAGGGCAGAAGAGGGAGAAAAAGGAGTGGGGGGAAGGGTTATCCTTGCCAAGAAAAATAAGACCCCAATCCATGGCTAGTTCCTTTAGGCACTAACGGTACAAACAATAATCATCAAGTTCTTTCTTGTGTCTCCATTACCTCAGATCAAATTTCAGTCTCTTCCCCTACTATATTGTTCCACCACCAGAGAACCTGTATCACCTCCACACTCCTCTTCTCTCTCCACACCAGTTAATTTGATCAATCAGTAACACAGATTTACTAAGAGTAAACTGACAGCTTCTTCACTTCTCAGCTTCATCTTCTGGGGGAAAAGGCAGAAATGCCAAACAGAAGTCAACAGAGGAGGTCGGGGAATGAGGTGTTCTGCATTCCTTTTCCAGGTTCTAGAAAGTAGGGTTGCCAACATGAAAAGAAAAACCCTTTTCCCATTTTTATCTTGGTAAAGACACTAACATCCACACCCCCTCCAAGACTGAATATGCAAACTCCAGCTGCATCCTCTGCCTCAGCATTCTGGCATTTGGAAAAAGCCCAAACTTACAAAGTTGGTCTAATAAAAGGTATCAGATTCATCCAAAGAGCCTTGTAAACCTACAAAGGACACTTCTATCAATTAGCCACAAGGGGGAGCATTCAGTTCAACACAATCTCTATTGTGAAAGCCCGTTTCCTTTCATTGAAAGAGAGTAAGATGTAAAATGAATGTATTTTTACTTCTTTAGATGTTTTCCCAGTACATGTAAGAGTCATTTATTCAGAAAGTCCACAGTCCCAGCCAAATGTAGTAGCTGTGGTATATCCACTACAGCAGGCTGCAAACAGCAAAACTTCCCTCAGTTGCTGCTACTCTCCCTTCTATCCATCTTTACCACCCAAAACATGTATGTGGCACATTTGGCTATACCCTGGCGTATCTTCAGTGCCTGGGCCCCACCCCTCCAGTTATATTTGCAGAGTTATATTTTTGATGTGTGTGACTGGTTCTAGTGTGAGGAAAAAAAGCAAAGGCAACTTTAAAGCCTCCCTTCAGTAGAGAAACCATGGAGCATGGAGGGAGGGAGTGGGAGAGGACAGGGGAGTGGAGAGAGAGTTGCTGCTGCCCTGGGTGTGAAAGCTAATCAACTATACCTCTACCTTTATTCCTCCCCTAATTGGTTCCTTTGAACAAGACCATTTCCCAGTTCTTTTGCATTTAACTGCTCTGGTTAAAATTCCAACCATAATGATATCCTTGTCAGAATTTCCCATGACCTTGCTACTTCACCCCAAAGTCTGATTCAGAAGTGTTCTGCAGTCAGAAGGTACTACCAGGAGTCACCCCTCTCCACTCAGTGAAGCCCAGCCCTAGGGGCCTGATTTTTTCCATATTACATCTTGCATATTTTTTTTATACCCCAGAGAGTCTTAGATCAAAAAATGCTGCTTGCTACTGGAATGCAGAATTCTACCATGGTCCAATTTTGCACAAGTGTAAAAGGCATTAAGGGTGAGGGTATGAAGAACAGGCCACTTGCTGTTACTTTCAACCATTAAGAACTGCAAGTCAGCAACAAGAACAGATGCCTGTTTCACCAGTGTAGTCAGATGACACATTCTTACTATGCCCCACTTGCTGAAGGATATTGTTGTGGTGATGGACTTAGGTTCTGGCGAGGCAGATGGTCCCCTGAAAAAAAGCTCTAACTGGCTTTATTTAGGAGTAGCTCTATCTTGCACAGTGGTGTTGTTCAAAACTCAAATGACTACAAATTAAGGGAGACATAAAGGAGCTTTATATCTTTGTCTTTTGCCCCCCTACTCACAGCTTTCCCAAGTCAGTCATGATGAGGCTCTTCCACTAAATGAAAGTGATGCAGTAACTCCTAAATACACATGAAAAGAGAGTCACAAAAAGGGCTCAATGCCATCACACCACTTTTCAAGCTGGAAAACTATATAGGTAAACAAGTCATTAAGGCACAGCCACTTAGGTTGCTGTTACAGTATAGTACAGTACATTCTCCAGAAGTGGTGCACCAAGTATTTAGCCACAGGACTCCATGCTGTCTGTCTCCTAAGCACCACTCTGAAATTTCACTCCACTCTGAGATATTTATAGTTTTTCTCCCTTTTTGAGCTCAGCATAGTGATCATGAAAGAAGAAAGTACTTGAGCTTTAAATAAACATTATAATATGCATTGCCAGCTGTCTATAAGCTGAGTGATTAAGGCTTTGTGTCTCTGCTATACCTTTTGCCTATATTGGGTGAATTGTGTGGATGCCACAAATGAAAGAACATATGGGAAAGGTCCAAGACATGTGGCAGGATAAAAGTTGTTTTCAGTATTAAATTATTTATATACACTAACAGTAATGAACTTGCAGTTTTCATTGCAAAGCCTTAAAAAGAACAATATAAAGGCAGATGGTGTCTATGGCAATAAACAGATTATTTACTGTGTCAAAGTAACAAAGCATTACGTACCTTCTGCTTCATCAATTACAGCTTATTGACCTATGGAGCTGCATGCTTATGAGTCAAACTCTGGTGCTTGCTTGCCTGGTGACTACGAGGTACTGAAATAGAGAGCAACCATTAGCAAAAAGCAGAGACTGCTGCTGCCACTGGGTCCCTCAGGCAAGATTAACTTGTTAACTATAGCCATCCAAGTTGCATTAAAAAATGGCAATCAGCCTTTATATATAGCTGTGAAGGGAAGAGATAAAAGAAAATGAAGCTGGACACAAGATAAGGGCCTAATCCAAAGTCAGTTACACAAGCATCTCTTTTAAATAGGAGGCACTAGCATTCTGTAATGACCAGATCACTGAGTTGTTCATTCAATCATAGTTTAATATATAGTAGCAGTGGAGTAATTCTACAGCAGTTTATACCTTCAAAAGAGCTCCTTCTCTGTCATTAGCTGGTCACAGAAAGACCTTAGCCAACTTGGTTCTACTATCCAAGCTAGGCACAATTTTTAGAGTTCAGTAAAACTCTATTATAAAATGTATGAAAGCACTATTCTGTTGAATAAACAGCCCCTTACTCTCAGCATCTGAAAAATAACTGAAGTCAACACAATCATCATTTGTGTTTCATGGAGCAAGCAGCTGGGATGAGTAGTGAGAAGTATCTTGGCTCTGTTCCCCAATACAGTCAACATAAAAAGAAAATACTGTCCCACTACCCTAGCATGCAAATACCATGCCTTGCCAGAACACAGGTGAGACCAGGTTAATGCCACTGCATGCTGAGTCATTCTAGGTATTTACACTGATTTGTGAAATTGCTGTTTCTTCCACCGTGACTATTCAATGTCCATTCACTGAAGCTGTTATGCAGATGATGTAGGAATGTTGGCTGGCCCAGAAAATAACATACTGATCTGTTTCACTTTTTTGCACTACCAGTTTTATCTAATGAGTTTCTTCAATCTTACAAGCATGCTGCTTTTTGCTTGTGGACAAGAGAGAAGAAAAATGCTTTCTTCCCTTCTCCCTCCCCCTTCTGCCTTTGGAGAAACTCTTGTGAAAGTAGCAGATTTTATGCTGGGAAGGGAAATGAACCTGTATTTGAGCAGGGAATAAGTGTAATAGGAGCAACAACACAAAAGTTTCTCCACCCTGAGTGAACTACATGAGACAGTTACTGTGGAGTTTAGTTGCCTAATTAGCTCTTCAGTAAAATCTCAGAGTCTACACATGCAGCCCTATTAGTAAACTGTAGTAAACTAATAAATGCCACTGTACTTGTCAATACAAGTGTAAATGGGGTGGCATTTAGTGCACCACAATGCACATGTAGATGTTGATGGGGCTGATTGGGCTGGCGAGCCCTGTACGGAACAGCCTCATGCCCCAGTCAGCCCCTCCATAGCACATTGGGTCAAAGCAGCTGAGGGCTTAACATGTTGCAGTCCTGAGTGCACATATAAACACAGCACCCGGGAACAATAAACTCTGGTGCAAACTACACTGGAGTTTTTTCCCTTCGCACTAATTGCATGTGTAGACGTACCCAGTGGCCTGCAAATCACAGAAGAAATAGGACTGAAAAGGACCTTATTACATCATCTAGCTCAAGCCTCCACTCAAGGCAGAATTATCCCTTCTGAAACATCTCAGCTAAATGTTTCCTAACACAAACTCCTTACATCTTAATAGAAGCTATCACTATACAGGTGAAAACACTTTGTATCTCATTAAAGGCCTTTGGCCGCTCACTGAAGTTCTCAATTATGATGCAGTTCACTCAGCACTAGAAACAAGACTGACTACAATTTCATACAATTCACTTAAGTTTTTATGATTCGATGGATGTTGTAATTTACAAGCCCCAGCCACATTTCTTTCTTTAACAATTTTATAAGGCTGTTTTAAGATTAAATTATAAAAGAGTTCAAGTTCTTGAGGAAATGAAGGAAAAGGCAGTAGAATAAAGGTGCTAGCCTTCAGAAAAGCGAATTTTGACAAACTTGGGAAAATGATGGGCAGGAGTCCATTGGGGTAAAGTCTGACAGGAGAAGAAATATAGAAGGGCTGTTTGTACCTTAAAGGAAGAATATTAAGGGCACAAGAACAATATCCCAACAAGAAGAAAGGATGTAAAGTGAATGAAGAGACTGGCTTTAGTAAATTGGAACTCAAAAAAGGAACCTTAACAAAAAGTGAAACTTTTTATACTAGGGAATAGTAGGGAGGAACAAGGGAATCATATGGGCATGCAGGGAGAAAGTCAGGAAGGCCAAGGCACAGACTGAGATGCAGCTAGCAAGAAATGTAAAACAAAAAGATCATACTATAAATATGTCAGAAAAGGAAGATCAAGGAAAGGATAGGTCCCTTCCTGGACAATTAGGGCAACCCAAAAACATGCAGGCTTGGATGTTTTTGAGAAGGCTGAATTAATGCCTTTTTTCCCTTCAGTCTTCACTAATAAGGTTGGCTACCACTTGATAAGCACATCTGGTAGAAAAAAAATAGGAGAATCAATAGGTAGAAAAAAATAGAGCACGTAAGGTGCCACCAGGTCCTTTAAGGCATACCTCAAGGTGTGAGGAGAACCAGATAAATGCAGGCCCAAGCTTGTCCCTGCCTGGGTGATTGCCCATCCCCACTGCCGAGCACCTCTGCAAGAAGGTAAGTACTGTAATAAACTTATTTTTGAAATCAGGTACCACTCAATTCACCAAAGTTATTGAGAGATGCCTTGATTCCCAAGAGGTTTAAAACCACTGGCCTAGAGTAAGGAAAGAGTTGGTTAGAGATAATACTGCATCAGCTGCTTTCATGTCATCAGGGCCTGCTTTCAGGCCAGCAGAGATTCGCCCTAGGTGTACTCAAGGAACTGGCCAAGGTTATCGCAGAGACATTGGCTATTATCTTTGAAAATTGTGGCAGTAGTAAGGTCCCAGATAACTGGAAAAAGAAGCAAATATAGTTTAAATCATCAAGGCATCTAACTGGAGAACAAGGTAATAAGCAACAGCCAACATAGATTTATCAAGAGCAAGTCATGACTGACGGACCTGATTTCCTTCTATGAAAAGGTACTGGGCTTTGTGAACCAGGGAGGGGAAGCAAAGGATGCAAATACCTCAACTCCAGCAAGACTTTTGACTCTTTCATGACATTGTTATTAGGAACAAAGACAATTACCTAGACAATTATTTCTGTTTAATATTACTGTAAGGTGGTTGTGTAACTGATCAGATCACTGTGATCAAGGAGCAGTCATCAATGGATGGCTATCTATTTGGAAGAAGGTATTGAGTGGGGTTCCCCAGTGCTTTGTGCTAGACCCAACACTGTTCAAGGTGTTCATAATGATTAGGAAGACGGGATCAAGCACAAACTTAACTAATTTGCATATGATACCAAGTTGGATTGAGTTGCAGATGTTCTGGAGGGTAGGATTCATAATAACCTGGACAAACTGGAAAACCTGTTCACGATAAAGAAAAAAAATCAGATGTAATTCTACCAGGAAAAGTGTAAAGTCCTGCACTTGGGACAAAATAATTGCATGAACAAATAAGGAATGACCAACTAGGCTATAGTACTACAATAAAAGGACTTTGTGGGGGGGGAAGGCATTACAGAAGACTATAAAATTAAGTTGTAAGTCAGTGTGCTCTTGTTGCAAAAGCAAAAAAAAAAATCAGCATACTGGGCTGTATTAGTGATAGCATCATATCCAAATCAAGCAAAGTGATTCCTGAAGGCTTTGTCAACTTTTGGGTACCTCACTTCAAGACAAACAAGGACACACTAGAGTGCAGTGGAGAGCAATGAAACTGATTACAGATCTAGGAAACATGATTTACAAGAAAAAGCTGAAAGAACTGGGATTGGAGAAGACAAGACTGAGGAAGAATTGATAATAGCCTTCAAATAACTGAAGACTGATTATGCAAAGGATAGAAATACTGTTCTCTGTGACTGAAGAGGACAGCACTAGGAGCACTGGTCTTAAATTGCAAAATAAGTTTAGACTGGGTATTAGGAAGAACTTTCTCACAATAACCATATAGTTAAGCTTTGGAACAGTCTACCCATTCTACTCCTGTCACATCACTTTGACAAAACCTTACTCACCTTACTTCATTCTACGGCCAAAGAGAGAGCACAAACCCAATTAGTTCTCCTTTTCAGGTCACCATTAAGACTGTAAGAACATTCCTTTTGCGTTTTTCCCTGATACAGGTGTACACTACACATGTAAGAAAAATGCACTTGCCTGCCAGTTTTCTGCTAAAGCTGGAATATGTTTGTTCTGTTCTGAACACGGATTTGAATTCTACATTCCAGTTGGATTGAAACCTATATACTTGCTAGAATATTATTAGCTTTCAGCCACTCTTACAAGCCATATTAAACTTTGGCATTTGAAATGCCATTTTTTCTTGGACAGATGACAGGAAAATCCTAGGTCCCTTTTCTCTAGGCAGTATGTTAAGATTACTGCAGTTGGAAAGATGAGACAGTACCACTTGCTAGACAAGGAAACATAAACCAGCTTTTCTGAGGCATCGTCCTACCACTCTGCAACAGTGTATTTTGCTGGGATATTTTAAACAGATATGAAGCAACAATCTTTGCTGCTTAGGTCCCCCATTATTGTAGTAGCCTCAGAGCACCATAGAACAGAGTGCAATTCTGTTCTACAGGTCAAACAGAGACAGACACTAAGGCTTTGTCTCTGCTTAGGTTTTATAGAATAGTTACATCTGATCAGGGTTGTTTAAATAAACAAACAATCAAACAAAAACCCTTGGTCTTTGACCCTATGATCTTTTGCCATAGCCAGACAAAGCTCTAGGGTGGATGCACATTTAGCTATATAAAGCTTTGCACCAGCACAGCTTACCTTGGTTTCCTGAATGCAATAAAAATTGGTAGTCGGCTCTACTTACTGGCTATATGTTCCAGAACAGGGAATGAGGAAGATTTGGAAAACAGAAGCAGAGGTAGAAAGAAGTGTGCCATTAGGTTAAATTTCCCTATCAGTAGATAGAAGCAAACAGGAAAGATAAAGTGCTTGAAATTGCCCTCAGACTGACACTGGGGCAGAACTTCCATCTAAGGCTAGAAATAAAGGTCACCAAGTGAAGTAAATCAGCTGTTCTGGGATGTTTCTCAACACAGCCAATCTGCTTCATTGGGCAGCACTACCATTGTCCAACAGCATCGCTGGACAGGACAACAAATGACATGTTCTCTCTGGGCTGGAAGGGCTCAGGCCTATGCACGCCTTGAATTCCCACACTGGATCAGGCCCCTCAAGTCCTGTAAGCACCTGCCCAACTCTTCCCACTTACAGAAATGCATCTCTGAGATTGCTGGGGGTATGTCTCTAAGCGGGGAAGTGAGGCAGGTAGTCAAATGCTTGAGAGAGCTGATCCAGCCCAGGAATTCCTGGGGTGTTCAGGACCAGCCCCTCAAGACTGTGAAGTCCCTGCCCTAGGGAGATAGAAGGCATAGGCAGCTTCCAGCTGCATGTGCTCTCCTTCCATAAAGTAAGGAAATGTCCATCACTAAATAGCACAAATTGATACCACCTTTGCTGCAGCCCCAAATTTGGGCGCTTGTGGCACGACAAGGGGTACTGACGTCTGTCTGCTTGGTCTTTGTGCTGCCATAAAAGTTATGGCAGTAGAAAGGAAACATCTGTTTCCACCCTTTGAGGAAGTCAGGTAAGAATATGTTTAAAGTTAACCAGTGCGCATTGTACACTGGACATTTGTAACAGCTAAATGCAGACAGCCCCTTAACTGCATTCTATAGAAAAGCTATGGCAGCTAAAATGGGATACTGAGAACGACAGAGCTGCAGCTAGGATAGATAGCAGTTGGCATTAAGCAGTGACCCCTCTGGCCTCACCAGCCACAACAGAAACAGCACTCTCCCCTTGTACTTCAGAACCTTAGGTCCTCATCTCTAGATCTGAAGAAGTATCTGGTTAGTCAAGTCAGGCAAACAAACACAATAAAGTTTTATTGTACTACAGAGCAGCTACCCCCCTGCCAGTCCATTTCAGAAGACTCCAGCCAAGTTGTGTACATTTAAAATGCTATCATGCTAATTAAATGAGTTATTGCAGAGCACCTGGCCACCTAGAACACCACTGCTGACAGAGTAGAAGAAAATTCTCTAACTGGGGACAGTTCTATTTCACATGGAAAGCTTAGTAGACTTGAATGAGGGAGAACTTGCAGATCAGAAAACTTAGTCAACTTGCAGATCAGTGCTCATGAAGGATTATTATGCAACTGAACATTTTCAACTAGTCAGTTTTAAGACATTCAAGCAGCTGGGTATGCAAGCATGCAATAAGGGAAAGTCATGGTGTTAGCCTGTGCCAGATAAAACCACATTGACGAAGTTAAGTTTAGCATTCAGATGTACAAGAAAACACAAGTAAGATTGCAAGTGCCAACTTTATCCTGCCCCAGTCCAGCAGAGAGCAATGAAAATGGTTAGGGGTCTGGGGAACATGATGGAACTGGGCTTATTTAGATTGGAGAAGAAAAGACTGGGGGAGGGAGTGAGGTGGGGTGGAATTTAATAGCAGCTTTCAACTACCTGAAAGAGGATGGAACGAGACTATTTTCAGTGGTAGCAGATAACAGAACAAAGAGCAATGGTCTCAAGTTTCAGCAAGGGAATTTTAGTTTAGATGTTAGGAAGAACTTTCTCACTAGGGGAGTAGTAAAACACTGGAACAGGTTACCCAGGGAAGTTGTAGAATCTCCATCCTTGGCAGTTTTTAAGACCTGGCTAGATAAAGCCTTATCTGGGATGCTATAGTTGGAGATGGTCCTGCTTTGAGCAGGGGATTGGACTAGATGACCTCCTAAGGACCCTTCCAACCCTAATTTTCTCTGGTTCTATGATTTCATACAGAAGGTGATACAAGCTAATTGGTGATATTGTGTCCCAAATATGTAAAATTTCCTTCCGTATCCAAAGGTATCTGTACCTTTTTTCATAAGAATATCAGTTCAGTTGTAAATGGGTGGACCCAAAGCTCAGTGGAAAATATTAATAGGAACTGACTTTTATGGAAATGCATTTGGTGCTACCATAAAAGATGGATGGCAACAGTTGAACCTGAAGCAGATTAACACACAGGCCCTCAGGACACAGGACCAGGGGCCCCTGCCCCTTGGGAAAAATCTCCCACTCCAGCTCAGGGGTCGCATCTGGACAGGCTAGGGTACTGCCTGCAAGAGTACTGCCTGCAAGGGTACTGCCCCATGGGAGCATGAGAAGTCTTCATCCTCCCCAGCCACCTGGGGACTCAGGCACTTGCCTCAAGGCAGGTGGCTTCCACAGCATGTCTGTGACTTTGCAAAGCAGGGCCCTCGCCCACAGCTCGGACCTTCAGGGCCTCCACTTGGCCCCTCCAATCCCTGGTTTCACGCTGGGGGATGGCAAGACAGAGCAAGGCCCCCAGTTCCCAGGAGCCAGTTCTATAACAATAGTAAAATGTATATTTAAAAAAAAATAGATGAGTCTACATGACCACTAAACTAAAACATCAGTCCTTTCATTTTATTATACATTTGTGGCAATCCCATGTGTCTGAGTCATTTTCCTAAAACAGTTGTTTTATTCAGTTTTGTGTGTGGCAAAATTGAGTAGTTAATTTCAACATCACATGTTGTGCTTTATTTATTAATGCATCTTGTAAACATTTAACAAGTCTATTTATTAATGCTTTCTGATACATTCATATTTAAAATGAGGTGTGGGGAGCCTCCAATTTTCTATTTGCCCAGGGCCCAATAAATCTTAATCCACCAATGATTTGAGTATATAGTTTGGGGGCTCAGCTGACAAACCAAAGTTATATCTGGGACATGAAAACAGCTGTACTTCTTCAGAGTACACAAATGGCTGATGAGGACATCCCTGTTTCTCATGTAGATGCAGTATTAGAATTTCTCTAATTCTCCAAGCTATGACCTCCATGTGCAGCACTAGCTCTTCAGGCCAGAAAAATGTGGGTTTCTCTTACCCAGGAAAAAAAAATCAGTTCTAAACCTGAAGTTAATAGTAATCGTGCCAAAATACTGCAATGCTTAGTTTTTCCTTATTTCCCAAATTGCTGTTTAATGTAGGATTCTTGAGCAACAAATAAGTACTAAAATAGAATCAGAGACAGTCATATGTATCCACAGTCCACAGTTATATTGTCTGGACTCAATGGTCTTATCAGACCTACTCTATCCTACAGTACTTAGGTCCTCCTATAACCTCTACCACCGTGCTATGGAATACTGTTTAAGCAAAGCAAATATCAGCTGAGAAGATATTAGCTGTGGCAGATAAGTGTGGTAAAATAATTAAGGGCATCCATGAAATACTACCAGCAAAAAGACCTGGTAGGGTACCACTGCAGGGAGTTTTAGTTACTCAAAGTGGCACAAATTCAGTTATTGAACCAGAGTCCTAGCATGGTGCCATCAATGCCAACCTTAGCTGGTCACTTTAAAAAAGTTCTAACCACTTGTGAGCAATCATCCAAATTAATATATTGACAAGCTGAGAATGTTTATTCTGCAGCTTTCTATGCATTTATTCAAACTGGAATATCCCTGCCTAAAATCTCCTTTTACTTGGATTTTTCATTTCATTTCTCAAATTAGCTGTTATGTAGCAGTGTTTCTATGTGCTATGAAACCAAACCTGTTTTTTCATTTCAAGAACTGGCTTTAATTCAGTGAACCATAGCTGGTAAATCAGTTAAGCCCATTCAATACACTGCCACAAATATCAGCAGAAGAGCTAAATTCAGAAAATGGTGATAAAACAGTAAGCCAGATTTTACTCAGTTACACCACTGTAAATGCAGATTAAGTCATCTGGAGTAGAAGAGTAACTAGATTTTTTTTCTGGAGCAGCTACTGAAGAAGTTGATAGGATTGAGGTGGAGGAGCAACACATTATTCTGTTTTGTTTTGTTTTTTGTGACTATGAACATTATTTCATCTTCCTTAATTGCTTCCATATATCAGATACTGGAAGTAAACTGTTAAGAGCAAAAAGTAAAAGGCAACAAGAACCTGATTCTCAGGTCATCAGAACAAAACCATATTACTAGTATATTTGCATTAATGGAACTGGACCTCATATGAAGAACAGTGAAGCATATGAAATTTCTTCACTGTGAAAAAAATGGAATACAACAATTTATATTTGTTGACAGTTTTTGCAATTTTTTGGTGAACAATTAGGCTGTAAATGTACTAACAGGAAATTCCATTCACAAGATAAGCAGCTGTTCATTCCAAAAATTGCAGCAGATCATGGGGCCGTGCAACTTCTTCGTACAACTACTGATTTCAGGAATAACCAGCATTCCATCCTCACCCAAAGGAAATGCTTTGAGGGCATTTCTTACAGATACAGTTAAATCTCAAGTGCTTGTGAGACAAGACAGAAGGCTGCCATGGTTGTGAAAGAAATTTGATAAGTTACACTTTCACTGCAAAGCATTTCAAATTAATCATTCTAAAGTGCCTAACAACCAGCCTGTTTTGCAGCTGGACATGTTAAGGGATTTTTAATCTATTAAAAACTCTAGGCCAGATAACATCACTGACCTGCTTATTAATCCTCTCAATATTAATAAGGCTATTTCTCATCATTACAAACTGGAGATTCAAGCAGTTTAAGCAGTACACCACTGAAAAACTCCACAGTAATGAACTTTAAATGTTATGCTTTTGCAATACCTTGCTCAGCATCTGTTCTACAGACTAAATACATTTTAGCTGCATTCAAAGTGAACTCTGTGAAGAAAGTAAGAACAAAAGTAGAAGCAGTGGCATGTCAGTTTTAGTGATTTATTACAATATCCCCAAGTGACCTGCCCAGGATCAGGGGCCAAACCCTCAGCTGGTATACTTGGCAATAACCTAATTGAAGCAAAAGCTAAGCAAATTTACATCAGCCAAGATTCAGATCTAATGAGTCAGTGGTGTTTTGGCAATAACCCATGTTTAGTTCCAGAAAAACTTCTATTCCTGGTAATAAACTTTGACTCTGTGCCTTATCCATACAATATATTCCAGTCAGTCAGAATTCTGTGGGGGACCTCCAAAATGTTCAATCTAGCTTTCTCTGCAACACAGATCCAAGATTCTTGAGAACATAAAGTCAATTTAACTTTAGGGGGTATGACAGTTTCAACATGCAAAAAAAATAGCGTAAGTTACTGTAGCATCTCTATTTTCTATTTGTAGCTGACCAAGGAAACATTAGAACTCCAAATTCCTCCTGATGGAAAAAAGCTTACAAGAAGCCTAGCATTTATGCAATCTTAATCCCAAAGTGCTACAGAATTAGTAAACCATACTTTTAGCAGGAAGTCAGATGTGATTATTTTAAAACCAAATAAATAATCTTTGAAACCCAGATGATAAATACTGCTGCTAAACTTAGACCAGCTGGGAGTTAAGCAGTGTTTTCGTTAGAAAATGATGGACCAAATTCTGATAGTCACGCTTGACTTAACACAGCAGTAGCTGGTGTCATTTTCCACATTTCCTCCACCCATCCTCATTCACAATAATTGAGGCAAGTTTTATTTGATAACAGACTAAAAGTAATGCTAGCATATGCAAATCTGTATGGACTTCTGGTTTGGACTTCTATTGTGACATTTCCTCAAGAAAAAAATAAACCTTAATTTGTGATCAGACAAGAAACATTCATTCTATTTCAGAAACTGAAAAGAGCTAATACACAAAAACAAATTTCAAACTACAAGGAGTGTGTTCTCCATCAGTAGTAATTAGATATTTGCTCATGATTTGTCAAAAACATGGGTGAATGTTCCTAAGGCAAGCATCTGGTTCATTCTGGCTCCTGCATTCTCCTCTCTGGGCACCTGTACATGAGGTGCTTCCAGCGCAATAGACTAATTCTACTGCATATTAGAGCAGTGGGCAAAACCTGTGCTAACACGCTAATGTATAGTAGATTCAGTCTACTGTGCATTAACGACACAAAAAGACCATTTGTTTTCACTGATGTGAAGTCGGGCTGATTAAGTGTATTAAGTTAGTACCTGTTATTACAGGTACTAAACTTAATGCACCATAATTGCGGCACATTAACAAACATGTAGATGTGCCCAGTTAGCATGAGA
>NW_005842258.1:886785-891135 GCF_000455745.1 Alligator sinensis | reverse complement strand
CACACAGACCACAGCATCAGGACATGCTGGGTGGCAGCAGGGCCAGACTGCTACTGCACTTTGAAAATCCTTGACTGGTAGGTAGCCCAGTAGGGTCATATTTAGCTGCCTTAGACTGGAGGATGTTCAGGACCTCCAACAGCTAGTCTAGTGCTCTACCTTGAGCCATGTTTATGTCAAGGAGATACACAATGCAGATGTAATTAGACTTTGATGTAATGAACGTAAGGAACATGTTTCTTAAGTCTCATTGGCTCTGAATAAAAAGTTCAATATGCGTTGTACTTTGCTTCCTAAATAATCCCTAGAGAAAAGCTCAAAAAAATAGACATTCGTACTTACCGAACAGCATTAACTGCACTGTTCCACAGATGAAACTGATGTGACCTTTTGCAACCGCCTTTACTAGAATGATTTAAAATCATGTTGATGAAAATCCCCTCCTCCCCCACCATAAAATGCAGTTTCATTTAAACTAGTCTTCCAGGGTTGGCAGGAAAGGCAAAATGTTTTACTTTGGCTCTGTCAGTTACCTTCAACTTCATAATATTCAATAAAATACATAAATAAAAGAGTAGAGTTTCAACAACACATTTCCACAATATTCTGGATTCTGAACAAGCGTCTTGTTTTGATTTTTTCCTTTTTTTATTTTTTGAATTAATATTCAGCAGGGAATTTCAACTTTTAATTTTCAGAATTCCCTGTGGAGCAGAGTCTCATTTATGTTCTAATTCTGGGGTGCCTATTCACATTCAGTGAGGCTGCTCTGATACACTGTAATTACAGAGCATTGGAGCAAACTCAATTAATTGAGTCTCCTAGAGCATGGTATTGCTGCGCTCCAGAAGACTTCAGCATCACATGTATCAGTGTCCCCGCACTGAAAAATGGTGGTGGGGGCACTTTAACTAAAACTCATTCGACAAGCTTTAGTTAAAGGGCCCCAGCCACCACTTTTCAGTGTGGGGATGGTGATGCACATGACACTCCAGGCACCACCACCACCACTCCCGGAGCACGTGTATAAATGTGCCTGGTTTCTAGAACTTTGGATGCCAAGGACTAGGTTCTCAGGTAGATGCTTTGTTGTTAGGAGCAAAACAGCATTTAAGCATATAGTAACAATTTCTTCACATCCTTATTGTTTTCCAACCTCCCTCACTTCAGATTCTTAATTAGTTGCACCATACTAACATCCCTAGGAATCCTACGAACTATCCATAGATTGTATAACATAGTATTTAGGTTATGAAGCCTGCTGGTACACAAAAGTATGTTTCTAGTCAACCCCATATCTGATTAAAATAAGCAAGCCAGCCAGCATTCTGTATTGCTAGTAGGTATTAATATTTCATTAAGAGTGTGAAGCAACTTCAAAAAAGTGCTAAAGATTTGATTGTGGGCATGTGCTACTGCATTAGTGAACAGGGAATAAGCTGGTTTGACATCCAGGGGGGCAGCAGAGGTATTTTAAACTTGTTGGGATAAGTACCCCAACCACAGACTTTGGTGGGAACAATTAGCATTGATGTAATGAACCACTGGTAGTATGTGAGAATTCCAAAAGCTGTTAAAGGTTTCCTTCCACTTCACTGACAGAAATAGCAGTGTTCCTCTTGATTTCTAATGGGAAGAGTTAGGCCAAGTTGAACTGTCATTTTGACATTTCAGAGTCAATGACAGAGACAAATGGTGAATTTTATACCTAGCAGAGCTGTTCTCAGGCTGTCTGCCACTTCAAAATAACTGCATTTAGTGTTCAAATCATGCTTTCTTCACAGCCATTGGGAGGATAAAGGGTAGGATTTTATGTTTAATTGAGTTCAGATTTTGAAGCCTAGCACTGCAGCCAGGGATGAACAGTGTGGAATGCAGAGACCTGGTCATATTTATCACGAATGTGAATTTGTTCACTGCATACTTCCTAATGGCAAAAGTATAGATCACTACAGAAAGAGTGGTAGGCAAATGTAGTAATTATTTACTTTTTGTCCTACTTTCTCATTCTGTAGAAATACTGTCTGGTGGAAGCCTTGCCCCTTACCATGCTGCTGGGGAACCAGAGGATCCAACAGGGAACCAGGCTTCATCCTATGCATCCATGCCCTCAAAATCCTAAAGCTTCTTTTCCATGATTTTGCTTCCACTCAGACTTCTCTAGAGCTGCTTATGTACACCCCCAAGCTTTCCTTCTCTAATGCTGCTTTTCCTTTTGCTGTCTCTAGAATAGGGCACATCTTTTTTATATGGAGTCTGAGGCCCTTCCTACTCCCAGAAGCCTTTGCCAAGAATTAGTGAACTAGAATCAGCTGTATTATACCTTAGTTCACTGATTCCAAAAGGGTGTGCCACAGCACACTATTGTGCGACTAAGCAATGGAAATATGCCATGAGATCCCCCTATGTGAGGAGACAAATGCTCTCCTTCCCCACCTGGCACCCCATGCCTGCCCTAGCTATTCCAGAACCTGCAACTGGTCTTCTGGGGACTGTAGCAGATGCCACTGCCTTCCTCTACCCTTCCCCACAGCCAGGCAGCCCTGTGCCAGCCCCCATGCTCCCAGCAGGGCAGCAGGAAGACAGAACTGTATTTTGCAGTCCAGCTTGTCCACTCCTTTCTTCCCACACTCCCAGGACTGGCAGGAGGGACTGCAGGGGTGATCACCAGCATGTTAGACCCTGCAGGAGCAGCCTCAGCAGTAGGGGCTCTCCTTGCCCACTGAGGACGGGGATCAGGAGGAGTCAAGCAATGGCAAGGGCAGGGCACAGCAGGGTGAGGTCCTGCTCTCACCACCCATAAGTGATACCAGTTAAATCACTGATTCTCAACTATTTTATCCTCAAGACCTGCTCCTCCTCTCCCTCCCCTTATCTTTTCTGTATTTAGATCTCAGAGATTTTCAGCTGGGGTGCCAAAAAAAAAACAAAAACAAAAACAAAATCCATAACTTCTTGAACAGTACATCTCAGCACTGGTCTGATTTCCTCAGCAAGGGAATGGAAAAAACATATACACTTTTTTGGGTGCAAGTGAAGTGTGCTACCACTTCTAATCTAGATAAAAAAGTGTGCCCCAAGTATCAAATGTTGCAAAACACTGCTCTAGTTCCAATTCCTTGATCAGTCAAACTTTATACAGTTACTTCCTTAATCTACCATCTCAAAAGCTCTCCCATTTTTCTTTCCTTTCACCAGTGACTACTTAGTCTTATCACCAGTCTTGTGTCCCACATCTGTTGAGATATTTTGAGGTTACTTCCATTTATGTATAACACTTTAGAAGTAACCCTCCCTCGTCCCCTCACCCCCATCAGTAAGCAGGGGGTAGTCATTCATATTTTTATCTGGAATAAATATTTGATCATTCAAAAGTTATAATTAAGAATCCTAGGATGGCAAAATATAGATAGTTAGGATGGCAGCTGTATTTCTTTTCCCCCAGTCCTTCCTCATACTTCAAATTCCTTTTTAGCTGAAATTTCCCATGCTTGACCTTTGTCCTGAAGTGATTCCATAGATTTGAGCAAGAACTGTTGAACCATTTTTTTAATTATTCAAGTGTAAAAAGATGCCAGAAATTCAGTGATCACAAATACAAAAATAAACTGTTATAAGCAGCCCAGTTTAAAATAGTTTTAACTGTGTGGCTTAGAATTTTTTTTAATTATTTTCGGAACACAGTTTTAGGACACATTTCTTAAGGAGACTGCATTTTGTGCAGGCTAGGAGCAACCCGAGCCCTTTTTCGTGCTGCACGCGGGCTGTGGCCAGCAGCCCGGGCACGCCGGGGCGGAGAGGGAAGGCCGTTGAGCTGGAATTAGGCACAAACGTGTATCGGTAGTTTAAAAGATTGTTTACTTACACCGAGATGGCAGTGGTGCAGGCTGAAAACTTGCTTAAGTTGTGGTTACAGACAGGAAAGAAGAGAGGTGGATAAGAGTTCTAGACTCATGAACTCTAGCCCAATCCGGCTGAAGGCTGTGAACACGCGAGCCTGTCGTGTCAGCCGAAGAAAGTACTCGTCCGGAAGAGCTCTGAATAAACTCACACGAAGTTTGCTAGGCTCCGTGGGTCCTTCTGCTCACTCATTCACAAGAAGTTTGCTAGGCTCCGTGGGTCCAGTTCTTTTGCGCGCGGGAAGGGATACGTCTGGATTGCGCTCGGCGACGGGGAGAGGCTAGAGGTTGATCAGACCGCTGTTGCCTGCTTTAAATGCACTCGGTCCGTAAGGATCCGCAGCGCTTAGAGACCTTCACACAGCGTGAAGTCTCCTCCTCCCTTGTTCGTGGAGTCCTCCAACTTGGGCGGAAACCACTCAAGCCTTTTATACGGCTAGCAAGCCAATCA
>NW_005842258.1:885044-885753 GCF_000455745.1 Alligator sinensis | reverse complement strand
TTCCGGCCTCTCCACGCGGCTCTCCTTCGGCTCAGCGCCATCTTGGGCTGGCGCTCCGAGATCTCTTTTCTCAGCCGCTTCTTTGACCGCTTGAACGGCCATACGCAGCTGGGCTGTTAAACTTAAATTCTTCATCATTAAATCAGTAATTGTACGGAGAGTTGTACTCAATTCTCCCCCCTTGTCATACCGCGGGGCCTCCATCTCATCCGCGGCGCGCTCCTCCGTCTCCAGATCTTCGCGGAGCTCGGATGGAAGTTCGCAACCCCTTAATCTAGCCACCATGAGGGGAGGGAACCGGATGATCGGCTCCGGTTCTTCACTCTCCTGAGCATATCTTAGGCATCAGGCACACTCCCGGGTGGAGGTTGGGTTCGTTTCGCCCGCCGGGTAGGGTCCGGTGAGGGACACAGCATCGAGGGGCCTAAACAGGACCCGCTCGTTGCTCATAATACACCCAAACGCTTCAGGGAGCAAACACACTTCTCTCTCTCTTGGGGATCCATCCTCGGAGGCTTCCTCTTCTCCCTTCAGCGAAAGGCGTCCGCTGACAAACCTCTCACCTGTTCCGCCCGCCTGGTGGTAAGCAATATGCGCCTCCAGTTCCATAAAGCATTTTACTTGGCGTTTTCCACTGCGCCAAGGGCAGTTCTTAACTAATTCCAGTTCTAGCGAGCCCTCTCCTGATCCCATCCTCGTCGCCATGTGC
>NW_005842258.1:882536-884944 GCF_000455745.1 Alligator sinensis | reverse complement strand
CGGTAGTTTTAAAAGATTGTTTACTTACACCGAGATGGCAGTGGTGCAGGCTGAAAACTTGCTTAAGTTGCGGTTACAGACAGGAAAGAAAACAAAACTCGAACCTGCAGGGCACGAGGGTATGTCGCAAAGGGTTCCGGCGACGGGAAAATAAACCTGCAGGACTCGAACCCGGGTAGAAGAGCTCTGAGGCCGGTCGTAAGGGCTCACACGAAGTTTGCTAGGCTCCGTGGGTCCAGTTCTTTTGCGCGCGGGAAGGGATATGTCTGGATTGCGCTCGGCGACGGGGAGAGGCTAGAGGTTGATCAGACCTCTGTTACCTGCTTTTAATGCACTGGGTCCGTAAGGATCTGCAGCGCTTAGAGATCTTCACACAGCGTGAAGTCTCCTCCTCCCTTGTTCGTGGAGTCCTCCAACTTGGGCGGAAACCACTCAAGCCTTTTATACGGCTAGCAAGCCAATCACTAGCCGCCACGTGTGAATAATTTAGAACTGGCCAATAATGGGACCCAAATTAGCATACAAATGGCGGGAACTCTTTGCAACGAGCATCTCTGTGCTGCAACAAAGAAATGCACCCTGCAAAGAAAGCTTCAAATTGGCGGGAAATTCTCCCTTGCACCGGGGTTCTCTTTTGCAGCAGAAAACTCCACCGTGCAAGGAAGCTGCAATTTAGCGGGGACAATTTAGCAGTGCCGAAGCACACACAAACAAAAATCACACCCTTTGGTTTGTGACACATTTCATATCTTCTTTTCCACTGACAACCTATACAATCTACAAGCTTAGCTGGACAGACCTTGCACCCACTGAATTCAGTAGAAACAGTGTTGACATCGACTTCAACACAAGCAGGAACAAGCCCCCATACAATTTGACAAGCAAGTCATTCTATCCCAAGAAGTTTACCATTGGCAAAGACTGTAGAGTTGTTAAACTACCGAAACTAAATATTTAGTTTGAATGACTTTGAGGATATGGGCAGTTCTCAAATTCCCTTGGTACAACCATATCAGTCAAAAATGGCACTACTATGAGAGAAATATAGGAATTAAAGAAATGTTGTAAAAAAAAGAAAAACCTATGCAAAATGGGAAGATAAAGCATGTGATCATATTAAGACTAGGAAGTCATAAAGTAAACCATCCTGAAAGCTCTTTTTAATGTCATTAGAAGTGTGTTGCCTTCGGCTTCCATTACAACAAGTTATAAAGCAAAAGAAAAAGCAATGAAAAAGCCATTGTATGAGGTTGAATCATGCCTCAGAATGGAAGACTGTCACTGGAGATTAGCAAAAAAAGGAGTCATGACTATGATGAAGTCAGAAATTCCCAAATGGATTCAGTTTCATGGATGATGAAAAGCCAAAATAGTAGTGAGTCATAGCAGCACAATGCTAGGAAAAATGAAGATCAGGAAGAGGAATCAAAAGATGAGAACACTAAGTTAGAGGTAATGTTTGAACTGGATTTGGATGCAGATTAAGTAATGAGAGATTTGCCATCCAAATTACTAAGTGTTATAGGGCACCTTCCTGGTCTTTAGTGATCACTCTGGTTGTCATCCCCTTTTTGGACTCACCTGCCATGCCTTGATGGGAGAAAACAAAGAATGTACCAAAAAGGGGGGGGAATTGGCAATTCACGTAAGATGATAAGTGCATAGTGTACTGGCCTCTGTCACAGGGCTCCACCACCCCTTAGACCCTGTCCATGCCCAACCAATTCACTTTTCAGCGATCTGTCTTTCTGGCAGCTGTGAACTCCTCACACAGTTTGCAGATTCATAGATTTCATAGACATTAGGGCTGGAAGGGACCTGAGAAGATCATCGAATCCAGCCCCCCACCCGAAGGCAGGAATTAGCTGGGGTCATAGGATCCCAGCAATATAAGCATCCAATTTTTTCTTGAAGGTGTTCAATGTAGATGCTTGAACCACCTCTGATGGCAGGCTATTCCAGACCTTGGGGGCTCGAACAGTAAAGAAATTCTTCCTTATGTCTAGCCTGAAACGGTCTTGCAGTAGTTTATAACTGTTCAACCTCATCATCCCTTGGGGCACTGTGGTGAACAAACATTCCCCCAGATACTGGTGGTCACCCCCGATAAACGTATAGGTGGCCATCAGATCACCCCTGAGCCTGCGCTTTTCCAGGCTAAAGAACCCCATAGCTCTCAGCCTGTCGTCATAAGGTCTGTTTTCCTGACCTCTGATCATGAACATGGCTCTTCTCTGGACTCTCTCAAGCTTCTCCACATCCTTTTTGAATTGTAGGGCCCAAAACTGGACACAGTACTCCAGCTGCGGCCTCACCAAGGCCAAGTACAATGGGAGAATGATGTCCCGGGATTTGCTTGAGAAGCATCTATGGATGCAAGCCAGCATTTTGGTCACTTTACTAGCCGC
>NW_005842258.1:872937-882442 GCF_000455745.1 Alligator sinensis | reverse complement strand
GATGCTTTGCCCCAAAGTTTGGTGTCATCGGCAAACTTGGCCAGTCTGCTTCTGACTCCAATATCCACATCATTAATGAAGATTTTGAACAATACGGGTCCAAGAACAGAGCCTTGGGGGGCCCCACTGGTCACAGGGCACCATGACGATTGACTTCCATCAATTACCACCCTCTGGGTCCAACAACGGAGCCAATTTTCCAGCCAGCGGATTATGGTGGACCCAAGGCCACAGTTGGCCAGTTTCGCCAAGAGGTGATCATGGGATACCAGATCAAAGGCTTTTTTGAAGTCAAGATATATGACATCAATCTCTTCTCCCTTGTCCAGGTGATAGGTCACCTGGTCATAGAAGGAAATGAGATTGGTCAAACAAGGCCTACCTGCAACAAACCCATGCTGGCTATCCGTCTGGATGTCAGCCATTCCATTAAGGATGGCCTCTTTAATAAATTTTTCTAAGACCTTCCCCGGGATAGAGGTGAGGCTGATGGGCCTATAGTTTGCCAGATCCACTTTCCTCCCTTTCTTGAAGATAGGCACCACATTGGCCTTCTTCCAGTCTTCAGGCACTACACCAGAACACCAGGAGTTCTCAAAGATCCGTGCCAGAGGCTGGGCTATGATGCTCGCCAGCTCCTTGAGTACCCTGGGGTGTAGATTGTCAGGACCAGCTGACTTGAAGGTATCCAGCCTCTCAAAGTGTTTCTTCATGAGGTCTGCATTGATGGAGGGCAGGGAATCTCCCTCACCTGGACCTCCCTGTCCCATAGTGGGCATGGGCGTCCCATGGGACTGATGAAAGACCAACGCAGAGAAGCCATTTAATAGGTTGGCTTTTTTTCCTGGGCATCAGTTGTCAGTTGTCCCATCTGGTTTAGCAGGGGTCCAATGTTGCCCTTGCTTTTCCTCCAGCTCTCCACATACCTATCCACATAGTACTTTTTATTGTCCTTGATACTTGAAGTTAGTTGGAGTTCAGTTGCAGCCTTGGCTTTCCTGGTTTGCTCCCTGCAGGACTGGACCAGTGCAAAATATTCCTCCTTGGAGGTGAATCCCATCCACCATCCTTTTTGTAGGCCTTTCTTTTTAGCCTCAAGAGGTCTGCTAGATCCCTGGAGAGGAAGGTTTGTTCAGCCAGCAGCTCTTTCTATATCCGTAAATTTCCTTTGAGGATCAGGACTAAGAGATTGGAGAGGGAGTGGTTTTCTTGTGAGAAATGTGCCCTCACTGGTGTTCTTGTCTTTAATAGATTTCCGGTGTGCATCCTCAGTTTCAGAAAGTTCCTCCTAGATCTCTCAACCTCAATTTCCTCTGCTGCAGCTGGAGGACACTGATATTGCTCCTAGTCCTTTTAGGGCCATAGAAGAAAGTAAATCTCCATCCTCTCTACAATCCCCCTTCAGGTATTTGAAGACTTGTAAAATCTGCCCTCCCCGGCTCCTAACCACCCCTCACCCCCATTAGTTTTTTTCCACACTAGCTCTTTCAGTCTTTGCTCTTAACTCATGCTTTCCAGACCTCTAATCACTTTTGTCACTCTTCTCTGGACTCTGTTCACACCTTTAAGAATGGGGCCCAAAACTGGATACAGTACTCCATGTGATACCTTACCAGTGCTGAATCAAGCAGAAGAATTGCTTTATCTATCTGTGACAATCCTGCTAATACTACTCTGTATGCTGTTAGGTTTCTCTTGCTGTTGGCTCACATTCAGTTTATGGCCCACTGTAATCTCCAGATACTCTCTGTAGTACTGAAACTTAGCCCGTCATTTCTCCAGTCTGTATTTGGGCATGCAGTTATTCCATCCAAAGTGCAAGACTCTGGCTGTTCCTTGTTGAGTCATCTGATTGACTCATTTTTCCAGTCTACTCAAGTGTTTCTGGTTATTACGCCTGCCCTCCAGAACATCTGAAACTCCACCCAATTTGGTGTCATTTACAAATTTGCTAAATAATGCACTCGACACCATTGTCCAAATGATCCTTGGATGTTTACAGATGGAGAAGAATTTTATAATTAACAGTAAAAGGCTATTTTGCAAAGAGAAAAATGTTTGAGTTAAAAGCTCTGTACCAGAAGCTAATTTGTAGGGCACAATAGCTTCATTCAGTTCTTCCTCAACTAATAGCTATGTTGTTTTGAGCACTGTGTGCTAGCTTGATAACTATTATATTAGCTATTTTGTCTCTAAGTTCTTTTGCAGAGTGTGAGGGTAAATATTCATCCTAGAAAATGTGCATCAGCACATAGCAATATTTTGTTGCCAGCTATCATGATTGTCAAAATGTAAAGCCTAGCTCCTGTTGCTTACCAATTATAGATTTCCTTTCCAAAGAAGGAATGCATGACTGGAAGACCCTCCAGCAAGGCAGGATCCCCACCCACAACCCAGAAGTGGGTGGGTAGTGTAGTGTAATGTGGGATCACTTTGAGGTGGCAGATGATCCCAGGTATGCTACCTGCCAGCACTGATGAAAACAGATCAGCCAGGGCAATGACAAGAAACACTTCATTACCACAGCGATGCTGCTCCATCTCAGGAGGCAGTACCCCCTTGCCCTTGTTCCTCCTCAGCCTGGGACCAGTGGGAGCATACCCAAAAAGAAGTCCCCCCTCTTGCTTCAAAGCCCCCGTCCCCAAGAAGCAGAGGCAGGCCACCCTGGCACATTCCCAAGGCAAGTGAAGTCACCCAGAGCATTGGGAAGGTGCTTTCTCTGGATGGCCAGCCCTTCTCCTTTGTTGAGCATCCAGGGTTCAGATGGCTCATGGTGCTCATGGCCCCATCCTACGAAGTGCCCGCATGCACCACTTTTAGCAGGATGGTGGTGCCCTCCCTGTATGAGGCTTGCAGGGAGTTCTTGAGGGAGGAGCTGCACAAGGCAGGTCTGCAGGTAGCCTTACACTTCACCCCAGACTTCTAGAGTAGCCAAGGTGGAGATCATGCCTACCTCTCCCTCACAGTGCACTGGTGCAATCAGTCAGGGCATCAGTGGGCTCTCCTTCAAGCGAAGATGATGGATGAGTCCAACATGGCAACTGAGAGCATAGTGGCCATGAACCGCATGGTGCAGGGGTGGCTCATTGCTCAGGACAAGCTCGCCGCAGGTTCATGGTCACCGACAATGGGGCCAATATGGTAAGATGGCATGGCAAACAAGTTCCACCTCATAGTCAGGGATACCTTGAGGGGGGACAGGGCTGCTGGTCACAGCGCCAGCACCACCAGCCAGCTCATTTCCAAATGCAGGAAGGTGGCAGGCTACTTCCACCATAGCATCCATGGGGGCAAGGTACTGTGGAACAAACTGGCAGAGCTGAACATCCCGCAACACAAAATCATGCAGGATGTGGAGACTCAGTAGAACTCCACATACCTGATGCTCAAAAGGCTGGCCGAGTAACAGAAGGCCATCCATGAGATGGCCTTACTCGGGGAGATTGGGATCAGCAGCCCCCTTAACAAAACAAAGTGGGATGCCATCTCCCAGATCTTGGCAGTCCTCAAGCCGTTCCTCAAGGCCACCGAGAGGCTCAGTGCTAGTGATGCCCTCCTTAGCCAGGTGATCCCCATAGTGAAGGAGCTTGAGAATCAAATGGAGAAGTTCCAGGGGATCAATGGTCCTGGCTGGGGCAAGCCGCTTTCACCAGAGATGAAGGCACTGGTGAAGTGGCTGAAGGAGGGCATCAAAAAATGACTGGATCCGTTGTGGTCCAGTATGGGCTATGTGCTGGTGGGCATGTGCAACCCAAAGGTGAAGGGGAGCATCTGCAGCAGCAAAACCCTTGATCACTGGACGGAGGTGCTGGTGAACAGGGCCAGGGAGGCAGAAGGGCAGAGGCAGGGGTACGTGAAAGAGGAGGATCCACTTTCCTCTGCCAGCACTCCATGCACCAGCCAATCTCCTCCACCACAGGCACTGCCAATGTGGGCCAAGGGCATGGCTTCCATGGTGGAGTCCAGAGGCACCAGACCCCACCATCCAGCAGATAGCACAGAGGCCTCAGTAGCTACCGATCTCATCGAGGTCATGGAGCCACTGCACTGTGACTCCTTGGCCTATTGAGCAACCCGCAGCCAGGTGTGGAAGGATCTTGCCACGGTTGCCCGGGAACACCTGTCCACTTACCAGTGTTCCAAGTGAGAGGGTGTTCAGCATTGCTGGTGATGTTGTGACACTCCACTGCACCTCCTTGGATCCTGGTTTGGTGGAGCAGCTAGTGTTCCTGAAGACAAACCTCCTGCTGTTGGGGAACCCCAAGTTCTACATGCAGACAGAATGAGTGCCACACTCCTCAGTCTGCACCTATTTGCTTTTTTTAATTTGCTTTCAGAACCATTTAATGCCCTGCTCTTAGAGCTGGAGGGAGCAGTTTTTCACCAGCCAGCAAGGGAAGAACATCTCACTGGTGAGCTCCCAGGTTCTACATATGGGGCAGTAGGTGAGAGAGAAGAACTTAAAAGGTAATAAAATTTATTGCAGGAGAAGAGACAAGAGAAAGGGCAGTAATTATTCAAATGTTTGCAGAAATTCTTGAGATGGGGGAAATAGAAAAATGGTTGGAAAACTATGTACAAAAAGTTATGTGTGTTGAAAAGATATGCAATAAACACAGTATATGAATGAGATTGTGGAGAGCTTGAGTGGTAATGAGGGTGGATGACTGGAGTCCTGGTGGGATGTCCTTGGATTACCATCACTAATCCTTGTAGGGCCACACCGAGAGTTTACAATGGACAGCCTAAACCCTGTAACAAGTGTGGGCAGGAAGGATATCTGGCTGCATACTGCCGGTACACAACATGCAACAGATGTGAAGGGAAATGGCACAGGGCAGCAGAGTGCCAAGAAGTACTGAAGTGTGTCATTTGTGGGGAGGAGGAACACTTAGAGTAGAAATGTCTGTGGTCCTTCTCAAAGAAAGCTAGATCTACAGAGGAGCAGCGGACACAGGAAAGGGACTGTAGGGAAGAAGATAATGTTGAGTCAGAATGTATGACAGTGGAGGAAATGCTACAAGAAGGAAAAGCTGAGGAGGAAGAAAGTGAAATCTTAGTAGTCAAAGTGGCACAGCTGGCAACAGGAAGAAAAAAAAAAGAAAGGTAAGTGGAACAAGTGACTGAGCCAGAGGAGAGAGAATGAAAAGAGGAGAGAATGCTACAGGAAGAAGGGGGAGGAGTGAGGACAGAGCAAAGGATAAAAGAGAACAAAGTTGGGAAAAGAACAAAATCACATGCTATGAAACTTAGAAAGAAGGCAGACAAAGAGATGGGGGGAGACAGATTGATGAAGAGCTTTTTGGAGCTAATGTGGTCTGGAAGTAACAGAGAGGGGAAAGGGAAACCTTTCTTGTATATCAAAGCAATAAAACAACCAGCAAAGACTAGAAGGATGCAAAAACATGGAGGATTAGAGTCTACTGCAACAAGCAGCCGCATTGAAGACTCATAAAAAGTGGTAATGATGTGTAGTTTAAATGGACAAGCATAATTTTGTGTATTGCATCTATAAATGTCAGAAGCGTGTTATTTAGGATAAGATTATGCCAGTATTGAGTGTGGTCAAAGCAGACATGATATGTTTACAGGAGTGAGAAGACCCCTCAATATGTGGAACTATTTAAAGGATGCAGGACACTGAAGAGATTCTACAAAAGCATCTGGGAGTGATGAACAATGATTAAGAGAAAAACAAGATATTTTTTCAGAAATGTTGGTTGAAGAGAAGCAAAAAGGAGATTGGAAAAGCTAGAAGAATTATAGGCAAGGAAGCAGGAATTATTAAAGAAGGAGGTAAGAGGAGTATAAGTGAAAGAAGAACTGGAAGACAAAGCAATGGACTGAAGAATGGTTCAAAAAGAAAACAGATGAGAAAATCTTTTTGACTAGAGCACTTTGGGTGGAAAAGGGAGAAGAATGATATAAGTATTTTTTGGCAGAATTGAGGAAAAGAAGGAAGGAACTGAAAATAGTAGGAACTGAAGAAGGAATCCAAGTAGAAGAGAGGGCAAAGGTGTTGGATGCACCAGCAGAGTTTTATAAAGGGCTTTACAAAACAACAAGAGTGGATGGAAGAAAAATGAAGCTGTTCCTTGAGGGGATAAAGGAAGGAATAGTGGATGGAAAGAAACAAAAATTGGAAGAGAAATTAAGAACAAATGAGGTGGAGGACTGCTTACAAGCTTATAAGAGATTGGTGCTGAGAAGAGACAAACTTCTGGTGGAATTCTATGAACCTTTTGGCAATGACTGGGGACAGATATAATAGACACATACAGGGAAATCATGGAGGGTGGGGAGATAGGGGAGGATTTTTAAGGAGGTGTGGTAATTTTGATATTCAAGAAGGGAGAGGAAGATGTGTTAGGCAACTGGAAGCCAATAATCTTTTTAAAAGGAGCTTACAATTTAATGGCAAAAATACTGGCCAAAAGAATGTGCAACTGTTTAGCAGATAGAATCATAGAATCATCATCATAGGGCTGGAAGGAACCCCAAGGGATCATCGGGTCCAGCCCCCTGCATGAGCAAGAAAGACATCTGGGGTCAGATGACCCCAGCCAGGTGACTGTCTAGTCTTCTCTTGAAGACCTCTAGGGTAGATGATTACACCACCTCTGGGGGGAGCTTGTTCCATAGTCTGGACACCTTATCTGTAAAGAAGTTTTTCCTAATGTTCAGCCTGAAACTATCTTCCAGGAGTTTGTGGCTGTTGTTTCTAGTTTTCCCCCGGGGCGCCCTGGTGAACAATTGTTCACTGAGCCCCTGATGTATGCCTCTGATATAGCAGTAAGCCACAATCAGGTCCCCGCTCAGCCTTCTTTTCTTTAGGCTGAAAAGTCCAAAATCCCTCAGCCTCTCCTCATATGGCTTGTCATGCAAGTCCCTGATCATGTGCATGGCCCTTCTCTGGACCCTCTCGAGCTTTAGCACATCCTTGTTGAACTGGACACAATACTCTAGCTGCAGCCATACCAATGTTGAGTAAAGCAGGAGAATCACTTCTTTGGATTTAATGGAGATGCATCGATTGATGCATTGCTGACTCATATTCATGCTGGGGTCCATTGTTATCCCCAGATGCCTTTCATTTGTAGTGCTGGTCAGGTTAGCAATGCCCAGCCTGTAGGTATGCTGGGGGTTCTTCCTTCCCAGATGCAGCACTTTGCATTTCTCTATGTTGAACCTCATCTGGTTCTGTTCTGCCCAACATGCCAGCCTGTCTAGGTCTGCTTGTATCTGCTGCTTCTCTGTGGGTGTGTCCACACAACCCCATATCTTGGTGCTGTCTACGAACTTGGCCAATGGCCTTTTCACCCCCTCATCCAGATCGCTGATGAAGATATTGAACAGCACTGGGCCAAGTACCAACCCCTGGGGTATGCCACTGCCCACATCTCACCAGGATGATGCCGATCCATTCATTTGGATTCTCTGTGTCCTACCCCACAACCAGTTTTGCACCCACTTGACGGTCCCACAGTTGAGCCCAATATCTTCCAGTTTTCTGATCAGTACGTTGTGGGATACCAGGTCAAAGGCTTTCTGGAAGTTGAGGTATATGATGTCAACCACTCTTCTCTCATCCAGGTGATGAGTCACCTGATCATAGAAAGAAATGAGGTTGGTCAGACAAGACCTGCCCACAATGAAGCCATGCTGGCTGTCATTCAGTATCATGCCTTCTGCAAGTTTGTCACATATAGCCTCTTTGATGAATGTTTCTAGGATTTTCTCTGGAATAGAAGTTAACCTAATTGGCCTGTAGTTTCCCAGGTCTTCACACTTCCCCTTCTTGAAGATGGACACAACACTGGCCCTCTTCCAGTCCTCTGGGATTTCTCCAGAGGCCCAAGATTTTTGAAAGACCTTTGCCAGGGGCTCTGCGATTACTTCGGCCAACTCTTGCAGCACTCTTGGGTGGAGTTCATCCAGTCCTGCTGATTTATATATATCTAATTTCTTTAATTGATTGTACACCAGTTCTATGGCAATGGTGGGAACACTGTCAATCCTGCCCTGCTCATTCTGTGCCCTACCTGGCATGTTGTACCCCTCGGTCTTCTGAAAGACTGAAGCAAAGTAGTCATTTAGGAGTTCCATTTTTTTCCTGAGTGGTAGTGACAAGGTATCCTGAGGCACTGAGCAGTGGCCCCACACTCCCATTAGTTTTCCTTTTACTCACTATGTAGCTAAAGAAGGACTTCTTGTTTTCCTTGATTCTTGTATCTAGTTTTAGTTCAGTTTCTGCCTTAGCTTGCCTAATCTGTTTTCTACAAGTGTGGGCCATTGTCAAGTAGTCTTCCTTAGAGGCTGTCCCAAGTTTCCATTGTTTATACACCTCTTTTTTTTTCTGTAGGAGGGCTGCAACTTCCCTGCTTAGCCAGGAAGGTTTATTGATCCTTCTGTTATTTTTTCTCCATAAGGGAATGGATTTTCTCTGAGCCTTAAGGATTGTATCCTTAAAGAACAACCGTTCTCCTCATGCTCCCTTTACCGTTATCCTCATGCTTTCCTGGTCTCCCAGGGCATTCTCTACTAGTGACCTGAGCTTATTAAAATTTGCATTTTTGAAGTCTAAGACTTTGAGCTTGGTATCTGTTTTGTCAGCCTTGCAACAGACCATGAACGTAATGATTTCATGGTCACTATCGCCTAGGCTGCCCTCTATGTTTAAGTTGGTCACCAGGTCATCCCCTTTGGCCAGGACCAAATCAGGAACTGCATTGCCTGTAGGTGCATTGGCTGTGCACCTCCTCAGTCAAAAAAAAGCTCTTTGGTGCTGGGCAGGAAGGATTGTGATCGAGCCGGGCTAGCCAAGCCCTCTTTCCAGGAGATGTCTGGGTAGTTGAAGTCACCCATGACAACCATGTCCCATGCACACATGGCCTCCATTAGTTCACAGGCAAATGCTAGATCAAGTTCCTCTCCTTGGTTAGGCGGCCTGTAGTATACACCTACAGTCAGGTCTCTCTTGCTGCACCTCCCCCATAGCTTGAAATGTGATACAAGAAGAACAAACTTGTGTTGTTCCTGAAAGAAGGATATCCCAGACCTTATGGTTAATGAGAGGATAAGAAACACAGTAATAATGAATTTAGACCTGGAACAAGCTTATGATATGGTTGAAAATGATTTCATGTTTGAAGTATTGTGAAGGATGGGGTTTCCTGTGAAGATGACTGAATGGGTCAAAGTGTAATACAATATAATGGGAACACATGTACCAGTAAATGGTTACTTGAGCAAAGCATTCCCCATACAAACAGGGGTAAGACAGGGATGCCCACTGTCCCTCTATCATTTGTGTGCATGATGGAGCCATTGGCAGAGAGAATTCATGATAAGCTGATAAGTGGTGTGAAGATACCAGGAAGAGGATGGATTGGGCTATTGCCCATAGCAGGAGTTTTCAACTTTTTTCAAGAAGCGTACCTGTGGCAGGGCACTGTGTGTGCCTGCCACTTTAAGGGCCTGGAGCTGGCAGCCCCCAGATGCCTGA
>NW_005842258.1:825434-872598 GCF_000455745.1 Alligator sinensis | reverse complement strand
GGTTACCCCCTGTGTTTGTATAAAGGGTCCAGAGGGCAGACCCTGGGAGAGAGTGAGGGGCTAGAGACCTGACCCGAATGAGAGAGTACCCTCGACTGGCCCATGCTGGGGCCAGGACCAGGATGGTCAAAAGGGCCAGGGGCCCACCGCGAGGGACGCCCAAGAGCCGGGGGCCTAGGGTCCCGACTCACCTGGAGGTGGGCCAGGGCTGGTAGCCAAAGGTCCTGGGGGGGACCACACCCGAGAGGGGAAAATAGTTTCGGGGGGCTAGGTAGGTAGCCTGAATGAAGGCGGAGAGGCCGTCTGAGTGGAGGGATCATGGAGGGGTCCTGTTAGGACAATTCTGGGGCCCAGCGTGGGGGGCCAGTGAGGATGTGAACATCAAGATGCCATCTGCGAGGCTTGGGCTGCAGTATAGGGGAGGAAAGGAGTCGCAGAGAGCACCCCCTGGCATCGGGGCACCAAAATGGGTAGCCTCCCGCTTAATTGACATCCATTAATGAATCAATTAACATCAAGGCGTGGCGGGAGAGAAGGCGGGTGGTTGGCCCAAGGACAGGTGGGCGGGCCACAGAGATCGGCCCTGAGTAGGCCCCCTGTTACAGTACCCCTTCTGGTGTCAACGGCCAGAGGTGGGAGGGGGGCCTTGCATGCAGCCATGGAGTCCCTGCCCACTCACTCCATCCAGCACCCACTCAGTTCAGGGCAGGGTACCTGGGCAGCAGGGCCAGGTCCAGGTATGGTGGGGGTGGTGTACACTCTGGGAGCTGGAAGGAACCACCACCACGGGGGGTGTTAGGAAGCCAGTCTGGCCCCTGCACCACCCTTGCCCCACTACTGTACCATCTGGCCCTGTGGACTATGGTTTCTGGCATGCCTGAGAGCCACAGGTGGGGATAGGGTGGGCTGCACTCCATGCCAGGTGGCACCTGTGCACAAGGGAGTGGCAGGACCAGCTGCACATGCCATGGGCTGGGCTACCCCCCAAGCCTGGGCTGCGCATGTCTGAGGGACCAGCCATGGGCTAGGTAGAATCACTTAGTGGGCCGGATCTGGCCTGTGGGCTGTATTTTACCCTCCCCTGATCTAAAGCCACTTAGTCTTAAGAAGTACATCCACTTCAGTGTGCTGCAATGATGTATAATAAGTGGCCTGAGTAACCCTATTGAAATCAATGCTTCAGCTATCTATACATCTCAGCCTAATGCCTCCTTATCCTCATGCTGATAGCAAGAGTAATGAGAATAAAAGGAATCATTCCTTGACGATTCAATTATTCTAACTTGCTGTGGGTCCTGTTTGAGAAAAGACAGTGAGGTTCCTACAGGCACATCAAAATAAATATCTTCTAATTCTTCAGCTGTGGAATCATTTGTCTGCTATGACAGAGACAGTACTAAAAAGAAAGTGAGCTCTATAAATACTTAATCTAAATTCTTTATATTATTGCAACACTTGATTAATCTCTCCCCCCTATCTATTCTGGTGTCTGTGATCCAGGCATAGCTATGCCACTAGCTTGGAAAGAAAGATGAAACTGAACCAACATATTGTCAGAAACTAAGAAAATATTGGGGATGGGGAAGGAAGTATTTGCCATTTAAGGAAAGCAATTCATTTTTAAGCATTAGGGACTTCTTACCCCACCCCTCACTCCCAGGACTGATTGATTACCATATTCACTTAAGTATAAGATGACCCCCCTCAATAATTAGATTCTATATATGGAAAAATTATACATTTGATATAATTGTTCAGGTATACAATCTAATTATTGGAAGTTTGCCTTGAATTTGTCCCTTTCCCACTGCTATAGGAGGGAAAGTAAATCTGGGGAGGAGGGGGTCAGATAGCCCCTTTGCTCTCTGCCCCCCAAACTTCTTTCCCCTTTGCCTAGATGCAAAATGCATTTATTTGACTTTTGGGGCAGGTCAGGTAGTTTTCCTATACCTCTTTACCCATCTAAGAGGACTTACCTCATCCACAAAACTGCTGGGAGGTTCAGTTAAATAACTATGGAACAAGTTCCAGTAGTTTTGTTGAAACAGTATGACTGAAGAAAAAACAAAATATTATATTTACTCAAATGTAATGCCTTTTAATCCCATAGGATAACAGCTATAAAGTAACATTATGAATGGATATATAACTAAAAAATTAGCATAAACAGGATATAAAAGAACACACACGCTAAGTAACCCTCAGGAAGGATGGAACAGAAGGGTCATTGCTGTTCCATTCCCCTGGATCTCTTATTCCCTGTGTGAACGAAGACCAAATCCTGACTGAGGGTTCTCCTCCGGTTCTCCTTCTGACAGCGTAAATTGGGGACGCCTGACTTCGCTGAATCAACTTGACGTGTTTCTAACTGAGGGACTATTGATAAGTTACTAACCAAGTGGGAACTCTTGGTTAATTTCTCTCTATCTGTTTTTATTATCACTGTCAATTTTAACTTGTATTGTTATGTTGTCTGTTTATTAGCTTAACCTTTTTACTAACTGTCATATGTGCAAACTATATCTTTTGTTGTTATAAGTAGAATTTATTCTTTTTCATAAGTGAAACTTGTCATTGCTTTCCTTCCCAACATCTCCTCCTTGATCCTGAACCAAAAAGCCCAGTGGCTAATAAAGTTTCAGTATTCAGTCAGCCTGCAACTAAATTGATATACTCACAGTGCCCAGCCAGCCTGTGACACCCCCGGAAGGGGCTAAAGCAAGCTTAGACCCAGTCGGGTAATTGGCTGGCCACTACCCCAGTGAGGGTCACAGGGGAGGCCCAACAGACGGTACATCTGCCACCCAAGGAATGAACTAGCTAAGCCTATGGCCTGAAAGGCCTGCTCCAAGAGGGAGCAAGGCAGCATAAGTTGGTGATGCATGGAAGAGACCCTGTGAGAGAGGGTGGAGTGGGAGAGGCCCTAGTGAGAGGAGGGCGGTATGAATGTGTGTGTGACTGAGGTCTGATGGCGCAACCTAAGCTTGGTCCAGCTGTAAATCAGGAGCACTGTAACATCTGAATGCCATCTGTGAGGCATGGGCTGCAGTGTAGGGGAGGTACGGAGCCACAGATAGCGCCCCCTGGCATTGGGGCAAGATGTTAATCCTAATTAAGGTGGGAGGCTGCCCATTCATGCCCCGATGCCAGGGGGCACTATCTATGGCTCCATACCTCCTCTACACTGCAGCCCATGCCTCACAGATGGCATCCAGATGTTACAGTGCTCCCGGCCTACAGCCGGACCAAACTTAGGCCACACCATCAGGCCTCAGTCACACACACACATTCATACCACCCTCCTCTCACTAGGGCCTCTCCCACTCCGCCCTCTCGCACAGGGTCTCTTCCATGCATCACCAACTTATGCTGCCTTGCTCCCTCTTGGAGCGGGCCCTCTATCCCATAGGCTTAGCTAGTCCATTCCTTGGGTGGCAGATGTACCATCTGTTGAGCCTCTCCCACGACCCTCACCAGAGTAGTGGCCAGCCAATTACCCAGCCAGGTCTAAGCTTGCTCTAGCCCCTTCTGGGGGCAACTCTATATACATAAACATACTGGGCACTCAGCCCTCTGGTTTTCCTTCCCTGCCCCAACTGGGGCTTTTCATCTCCACCCCATTTCTGGGGCCACCCCTCACCAGGGCATTCTTATCTCACACTATGACTGGTGCTCCAGGGTCTCACAGGGACTCTTACTTCCCCCCTGGAGCAGCATGTCATTGTGCTCCCTCTATATATATATATATTGGGCTCTCAGCCCTCTGGTTTTCCTCCCACTTCACTGGGGTTCCTCATCTCTGCCCCCTCACTTGGGGCTCCACACCACCCCCTCACTTGGGGCCATGGAGCTTCGCTCCCCAGTGGACTCAGGTGGCCATAGCAGTGCCTGGCCCCAACTACCTTTCCTCAGGGTCTTGCACCTCACAGGGCTCAGGTGGCCATAGCTGTGCCTGGCCCCCAGTCTCCCTCCTCGGGGTCTTGCACCCCACAGGGCTCAAGTTGCCACAGCCTTGCCTGGCCCCCACTACCTCCACTGTTACTTAAACCCACCCGAAGGTGAGGGCTAGGGTTAAGGCACCCCTACCCACCTTTCACCAGGGTGATAACTGGCCTGGCATTTCCTGGGGGCTCCTTCAAAGCAGGCTACCCTCAGAGCCTGTGAGAGCCTCAAGTGGTGAGCACCCCCAAAGGTGCTCTGCCACATGCCTCCCCTCTTAAAATGAGATCTGGGGGGTTCACTTGGCTGCCTTCCTTGCTGAGCACTGCCCCAGCCTACTGCAGCCCCTGCCACGTAGTGAGCACCCCAAAGGTGCTCCGCCACAAGTACATTCAAGCAAGCTCTTATTTATATATGTGCTTCAGGAGTTGGGGGTGAGGGGAGGTGCTTTAATTAGAGCAGCTCCGAGAGCCGTTCTAATTAAAGGACCCCAAGCGTCTCATGTATTAGTGTCCCCACACTTAGAAATGGCGGCAGGGGCACTTTAATTAAAGCTCATTTGAGTCTGGCAAGCTTTAGTTAAAGCACCCCTGCCACCATTTTCAAGTGCAGTGATGCTGATACACAAGACACTGGAGTCTGCTGGAGCATGTTAAGTACCATGCTCCAGAAGACTCAATTAATTGAGTAATTAAAGTGCATCGGAGCAGCCTTGCTGCTCATGTATAGGTGCCCTTAAAGTTTTACACATAGACTAAACAAATACAGTTTACACAGGTCATAGGAAATTAGCACCGGGGATGGTAGAGCTAAACCAGTTTTTCTGCCATTTATAGTAGGATCATTTTAACCACAAACTTACCAGCCAAGGCCATATTGATTAGATTAAAAACTGCCAAGCAAAGTTAGCTGTAAAGAAAATATTTTCTTGGAAGTTGAACAAGTTCAGTTTTTTTCAACCCCTTTGTTTAGAGCTATTAAGTCTTCTATGGGTGTTGACAAACCTATGTTGCAAATTACAGGTGACCCTCGCCATTCACAGGTGATACATTCTCATATCCCTCTGCGTTCATGAACCCAGTGGCCCTCGGTGGCTGGGGGGGATGGCATGGCTGCTCTTGTGGCAGCAGGAGTGTGGTGGCGGCGGCAGCAGGAGTGTGGTGGTGGGAGCCCGGCGGCAGCAGGAGTGGAAATCCCAAGGAGCTCCTTTAAGTGTATTTAAGAAGTGGGTTGAGCATTCGCGAATATTTGAAACCGTGAATGCTGAATCTGCGAATAGTGCGGGTTTCCTATACAGCTTTTCTTGGCTCCAGACAAAGCTTCTGCTTGAAAGCATGCAGGCTGCAGGTTGTCAGTACCCACAGGTCACTGCAGCACACTTGAACTGGGTCCAGGCCACCCTTTTTTGCCAAACATTGTGTCAGTTAAAAGGACCACTGGCCATTTTTTTGGATTTACAGATAATGGTCATGAGTTGTGCTTGTGCCTGTTTTTCTAGATTTAGTTGCTAAAAAACTGTCTGCAGAATCAAGACAACAGTTACAACGTCTTGGAATGAATAATTAAAGTGACCTTTACTTTCCAGAGCTCAGAACATTTGGCACTTTTGCAGAGCTGTAATAGCAGCAAAATATTTAGAGAACAGTGGTTTATTAGCCAGTATTTACTATTCCCTTGCTTAACAAGGGTTCAACATTCAATGTAAGTGGTTCATCATTTATTCTCTGTTTAAAATTAGAATTGAACATTTTACTTGGAGGTTTTGGTATTATCTGAGAGAGGCCACCAAGGTTTTCATCTAGGATAGATAATTATGCAATACCACTCAAGGAATCTAGAGTAATAGTCTAGATTGGGCTTAGCCCTGTTCCCACTCAAACTAGTGGCTGCCCTCTGATATTTAATTTGCTTTGATCCTTTAAAATGTGGGAAAAAAAACATTGTCATCCAACTAATAATTGTGGGGTCAGGGAACACCTGGGTTACTCTGAGTCTATAAAAAGAAAAACCTAATCTAAATTGGTAGGATGATAAGAAATCTATGCCAGGAATAAGGAATTTTTACCATTTTATACTAGCAGTGGTTTTGTGGCACTATTCTTAAGCATGCTTTTATGAATGAAGAAAGCACAGAGACACGAAAAATCTTTTTAAAAGTGGTATTTCACTTATCAGCCAATAATAAAACTCTTGCAAAAACACACACTTTTTAAATATATTCTCTTCTACAGCCAGATTGATTACATTCAAATAAAAGTTGTTTTAATTTGCATTGGCTTACTTGTAGATATGTTCCATGTTAATATAATTAGATCAATGTCAGAAATTCTGTAGCCATAAAAGATTGACTCATTCAGCAATAAAGCTGTACAAGATACTACCCTGTGGATAGTTATTCAGAAAAAAACTAGACTAGTTTCACTCCTATTCTGAGCTGAAACTTAAGAGTTAGATCTGATAGAGAACCTATTTACCTAGAAGCTAGCTAGGCACTGCAGTCTGCAATAAACTTTAGGCACCACAGCCCCAAGAGCAGAATCCAAAAGCCAGAATTATGTCTCAAGTCCTTGATACTTGTGCCACTGTGGAACTATGAACAACATGGAAAGCGTGCACTGAAGAGTACAGAATCCCATAGTTCCGGGACTAGATGAGGGAGAAGGTGGTTTGTGTGTAATCCCTGCTCCCAGCATTGTTTTTTAGCTGGTGACTGAATACATGCATATGCAAAACTGCGGTCTCTACTCAGCACTGGTGAGACTGCAGTTGGAGCACTGCATCCAGTTTTGGGCACCACACTTTAACAAGGACGTGGAGAAGCTGGAGAGAGTCCAAGGAAGAGCCCCCCATATAATCAGAGTCTTAAAAGGCAAGCCATACAAGGAAAGGCTGAGGGATCTGAGACTCTTCAGCCTGAGGAAAAGAAGGCTGAGAAGGGATTTGGTAGTAGTTTACCGCTACACTAGGGGAATACATCAAGGGCTTGGTGAGCAGCTGTTCACCAGGGCACCCGAGGGGAAAACCAGGAGTAATGGCCACAAACTCCTGGAAGACCATTTCAGGCTCAACGTTAGGAACACCTTCTTCACAGTCAGGGTGTCCAGACTGTGGAATAAGCTCCCTCCAGAGGTGGTGTAATCACCTACCCTGAAAATCTTCAAGAGGAGACAAGCTAGACAGTCACCTTGCTGGGCTCACCTGACCCCCAGTTATCTTTCCTGCTTGGTGCAGGGGGCTGGGCTCAATGATCTTCCGAGGTTCCTTCCGGCCTTACAGTCTATGAATCTATGAAAACTCAGCAGAGTCTGGAACCCAGGATTGCCCTAATGAGTCTTGCACTCCCTTCTCCAAAGTGGCTCCTGTGCAAAGTAGCCTATAGTTTATCAATTAGGACAGCCTCCTGGGAAATGGGAGATGTGGATTTAAACTCCTGGGGCATGTCCCCATGAACACGCATGTGCAGTTTGAGGCATCCATGCATGCATTCTCTGTACTGCTAATGAGGAGCACAGTGAGTTTTTTGGACACCGGGAGATCCCATGTAAAAAAAAAAAAATGCACCCAAAAAACCAGCACAGCGCACGTGGCTATGGCGTGCACCACTCAAAACCAGAGCCTGGTCAGCCAGAGCCACACTGCAGCTGCCAGCCAGGTTCCATGCACCTGGATCACTGCCACTGCAGCCCCAGGAGGCCCCCAGAACCCCAGGTAAGGTTGCTGGCCCCAGATGCTGGCTCCAGCCTCCCCTAATCCACCTGGGTCATTTTGCTATGTGCTAGAGCATGCATGCAGGGGTGTTCCCAGGGACAAATAGCAGTGGCACATATATGTGACAGTACTATTCATCCCTGGGGAAACACACATTCCCGCTCATGAGGGCGTGCCCCTGGAGGAAGTGGAAGACCCATTTTATTACCCTCTAAGTGCTCTGACCACTAGTCTATTATATATAAGATGTGTGCATCACCACCTCCAGCAGTGATTTAAAAACAAACTAGCTAAAGCTGCCTATTGAGAGGGGCCAGATCCTGTCAGGGCATGCTCAGAATACTGGGCAGATAAGGCCTCTCAGAGGGTTTCAGCACAGCTCTGCCTAGATTCTAGATCCCAGCAGTGCTTAGGTTGGAGGTTGGCACCTAGCTGCTCAGAATTGGGCAGCTCTGTACATAAACAGAACTCACAATGCTTAGAATTTCCGGTCGCACAGCAAAATATCTAGAGAGCATTTAGGTGCTTCCAGGATTGAGCAGCTAATGAGATCAGTCACATACACAGAGTCATAATTGGCAGCAAGACTCCCAAGGGCAGTTCATTCAGATAACTTCAGTCAATGTGAAAAACTTTCATGTTAACAAATATAAAGAGCTTTATTTAGAGCTTTTGTGTCAAGCACTGGAGACTATATCCAGAGAAATGGTAAGACTGCAAGTAGGTCAAGTAAAGCATGTTATTTTTCTCAGATCACAATGCTAGTGTAATAAGAAGGGCAAGACTAAGAGAATGACAATCCAAAACAAATGCTTCTGAAGGTTGAGATCTAATTCCAAGTAGCTTTTTGCTTATTTACTATGAAAACAACAAAGCAAGAGAGAAGCAGAATCACTCATTTCAGAACAGTTCCCTGCCTTCGGTGTGAAACATACTGGATGCCTTCGGTAAATGGGCCTGTCCTCACAGACATTTAAAAGAGTTCTGTCTCGGACGGCCACAGCCGACTCGAGTTACGTTAGAAATTGGTCGTACATTAGGGCGGGCTGGTGAATGGAGAGGCAGACACAACTTATTGGTTGTAAAAACTTTACTCACGCCGCTTGCAATCACGACGCGGGGGTTCCATGCGCCGGACCACCCACCCGAGTTTTTCCAGCTGGCGGGGCCCAAGCCAGTTAATCTGTCCGCAATTTGAAGCCGGCGGGGAAAGGGGTACGTCGGGGTTGCGCTCGGTGACGGGAAGAAAGATCGATAGGTGATCAGTCTATCGATCGGCAGCCGCAAGTCAGATAACTTCAGAGGCACTCTGCAGCGTGCTCAAAGCTCTTCGACTTCGGCGGAAGTCGCGCAGAATTTTAAACGGCCAGCGGGCCAATTACTAGCCGCCACGTGTGAATAATTTAGCACTGGCCAATGGCGGGACACAAATTTACATTCAAATAGTGGGAACTCTTTGCACCGTGCATTTCTGTGCTGCAAAGAAGAAATGCATCCTGCAAAGGAAACTGCAAATTGGCGGGAACTCTCTCCTACACGCGGGTTCTCAATTGCAGCAGAACACTCTGCCGCGCAAAGGAGCTCTCATGTGGCCAGGAAATTCCATAGTGCCGAGGCACAAAAATCACTGGGTTGTGACAAGTTCCACAAGGCCTTTCATTCCAACACCCTGCACACTGAAGTGCTCTCTCATTGGGTTCCATGGGTGCAAATAGACACCTTGAATTCCACTTAGGAAACCATTTTTTTCTATTGGTAGCAAAGAATAACAAGCCCTCCATTTATTTTTATATAGTAAAGCATATTAGTTTTACTTTTAACATTTGTTGATATCAAAAGCCTGTTTCCTTTTAAATGAAAAGAAAAATCAGAAAGACAGTATAGCACAAAAATGATGGTCCATTCACTTTTTTACATGTATCCTTGACATTTATGAAATATCAGACCTCACATGGGGTATGTATAGATGTTCAGGGATGTTAGATTCAGTTAAAAATGGCCGTCCAATCTAAGGATAGTCAGGTTGGAGTGGTTAGCAGGGGGTTGGGACTTTCCCACAAGGGCAGCATCATTGCTTTTGAAGTTAATTTAGTCTTTGGTATGACACAAATAATGACCTTAATGAGTTGGGAATTCAATGCCAGGCGACTGGAACTCTTGCAGTTGACTATAAACTGGAGACAGCTAGTTAGTGCATCATATTCTGTGTAGAACAATTGCATTATCTGACACTTGCCTAACGAATCAATTATACCTCTGGACCTTAGCATCTCATCTCACCCTAGCCCAGACCAACCCATGACCAAGAGCAGCATGATTTTTTAGCTTCCTGGTCCCTCTACTAGAGGTACAATCGATGTTTGTTTCTGCAAAGTCATGAGCTTGGATTAAAAAAGTCTTAATTTTAGCATAGGAAAGCCATTAAAAGCCAAGTGTGTTTGTAGACAATGCTTTAAAGTAGGTTTAAAGCAGGGTAAATGCCTTTTGCACTGCTTCAATGGTATTGCTGTTTGCACATTTGGCGCCATATTGCATGTTAATTCCAGCCGCTGTGGCACTTTCAGTGGCGTAATGCACCTTAAATGACTTTGGGACGTAGCAAATGACTTTGGGACACTGCAAAGTAAAACACCTTCAAGGAGTTTTAGTTTCTAAACCTTACAGCTGCAGAGGGAAGCATATGCTCTTAATTGCTTCATTTACAGCCGTTAATGCTCAATTTCTCTGCAAATCAGGCCTTTTATCTATAGATGATTTGCAGATAATTGAAAAAATAATGGGGCCAAAGTGATACCAAGGGGCACAGGCAGAAGTGACAATTTTTGCCCAATCTGACCACAGAAACCCAACCAAACAGAGCATCTTCTGTAACTTGTGTCTACACTGCCTCCCAGACTCTCAGCTGTTTTCAGAATGGGAGAGGGGAAAGGGAGTGGAGAGTTTGGCCTGGGGGGTTTTCAGCCCCTGCTGGAGAATGAGACAGGTGTATTGGAGCCCCCCACCCTCTACTGCCAGCTGGGGAACCCCTAGAGCAAACTTTCTCTTCTCCCTTTCCCCCCTCCCATTCTGAAAATAGGGACAGACTGGGAGAGAGGAGGGGCCTGACTAGGGGAAACTGACTGGGGGTTTGCAACCAGCAGCTAGATTTCCCTCCCTGCAGTGACCCCCTGGAATAAACAGAAGTTCATTAGGAAAAAGAGTAAAAAAAATTCCATCTTTTTACTTTTCTGTGAAATATGAAACATCATAACCAGAAGGAAATATGACTACCTCCTGCTTATCACCAAACAACTTTGAGGTAAACAGACAATTCCAACTTTTCTCTGAGCCTAGCCTGTGTAAAATGAACAATGCCAAACAGATTTTACTACACCTTTAACTCTCCTATGAAATATGAACTTTCGCTTCTACCTTGGAGAATTTTACAATCTTTTCTTCTATGCCTGAAGAAGGGTGCTTATGCCTGAAAGCTTGCAATTAAAGAAAAAAATTTTGCAAAAATCTAGTTGCTCTAATAAAAGATATCACCTCTGCCATGTGTTCTGATTTATTTAGCATGGGTTAATACATTGGAAAGAAAACAAGCATATCTCACTAAATACATGTAGATTTCTTTATTAAGAATGTTTGCAATGTATTTCCTGTTCAAGTAAAACTAACTATTCCAAGAAAGAGTTGAGAGAGTACGTGAGAGTGTGTTGTGGGGAAAGGGAAAATTTTAATTTGGCACTGTAGTAAAGAAATAGAAATAGAGCAGGACACATCACATTGCTACAGTATGCAGAAACATTGCATTGGCAACAAATTCACAAAGTAAAGATTAGAAGAAAATTAGTGTCAGCGGGTGAGTTGCCACTTTGAGAAGGTGAGGGCACAGCTGCAGCATTAGTCAGCAGTTCCCAATCTGTGATAAGCGTACCACCAGTGGTACACCGACAACCTGTCAGTGGTACACGTTAACATATTTATAATAATTACTCTATATGACAAAAACTTGCTGGTGGTACTTAAGGTTGTGTTGTTTTAAATTGGTAGTGCGCACTCTGTCAGAGTTTGGGAACCACTGAGTTAGGTCCGTGCTGCAGTTGGAGTGACTCTGCTACTTGCATCCACCTGGTACAGGTATCTGTGCTACAGTGAAATCAGTGCCTGCAGTATAGAAAAGCCCCAAGTTACACTTGAGCTTCCTTCTCAGGTAGAGTCCTCTCTAGAGGATTAGATAACCACAGTAATTCCAGAGTTGTAAAGAGGTATGTCCTGCAAGTTCAGAGGCCCATGGAAGGATGGGGAAAACAAAAGGAGGGCTGTGGTCTCCCTGTCCTAAGATGGAGAGAGCCTGAACCCAGCAGCGAGGACCTGGAAGAAAACTAAAGAAAAGGAATCTCCAAAAAGGGCAGAGCTGGTAGGTAGGTAGGAAGAGTGTGTTTGCATTACAGGGAAGAGTACCCATCTGTTTGGCATGCCCAGGTGGGTCTTCTATGCTGTCACCCTGTGCAGCAATACCCACTATGAATGGGAGGGGGTAAAAGGGAGCTCAGATCGCCCTTAGCTGAAGTGTTGTAGTGCCTCCTATGAACAAGGGGAGGAAGGATACCCTAAGCAGAAGCCAGGTTGTGCAAGAATAGAACATAAGTAGAAAAATGCTATTAGAGCAAAATGAACTTTGGGCGTGAGTCAGAGAGAAGGCCTGGCTTGCAACAGCTTGGACCTTGATTCCCTAAAAGGAATGTGTGGGGCTTGGCTAGAAAGCTAAGCCACAGTAGTGATCATATTGTGCTGAGAGAAGATCAAGATGAGGGAAACTGACTCAGGTTAATTGCAAAGCCACAGCAGGTGTCCTCTGGTTGTTTAAGTGCTATAATTCAGGCTAGGTACAGATATTCATGGAGGTTAGATCACATTAAAATGGCCACCTGTTCTAACTTACTTTGCCAAGATGTGGACCATACACATTGGGCACAGACAGAAGTTACAATTTTTGCCTGATCTGGCCCCTGAAGGCACTCTACAACCATGATCAAACAGAAGTGCATAGCTGCAAAGTACTTTAAAAGGCCTCAATCCCATGAAAATCTGAACCCTCATTGAATGAGGGTTCAGATTAAGATGTTTCAAAACAGAGCATCTTCATAACGTCTGTCTGTGCTGCCTCCCAGCCTTGGAGCTGTTTTCAAAATGGGGGTGGGGAAAGAGAGCAGAAGTAGTTTGGTCTGAATTTTTTTTCAGCCAGCACTGGAGGTTGGGGCATATGGGAACCCCTCCTTGAGACTGGAGGCTCTAATCTACCCAGTCACCCTACAGCACTGGCTCGGGAACCCCTAGAATGAACACTTTCCACTCCCTTTCCTCTGTCCCATTCTGAAAACAGACCCCAGGCTGGGGCGGGGGAGAGGGGCTATTGTTAGGGGAAACCATATGCAGGCTCACAGCCTGCAGCTGGATTCTCCAAGTCCCTATCCCTCCTGAACCCAGCAGTGAACTTCTGTTTGGTCTGGGGAATCGTTGTAACTCAGAACTTTTCCTGCAACACATTATGAGTTACAGCGGGGAGCTGCTGCTCTTCTATCTGTGTTCTTAGATCCCTGGTTAGATGGATCTAAGTATAAACTGCACAGAAGTTCAGCAAGTTTAGACTGGTCTAAAAATGGCTGACCCAGTCTAAGTTAACCCTACATCCAAAGTAATCTAATTTAGACTGGGTCCTGTAAGACCAATCTAACTGAATTTCTGCATAGTTTCCAGCACAGCCCTGAGGCTGGGAAAGCCCTTTCACTTGCCCAGCCTCAGGGCTGTGCTTTTTCTACCCCCCCAGCACCAAGCTATTTTTAACCCCACAGCCCCTCTCCCCACCCCCAGGTAGACCCCCCCACCCCTCCTGCAAACCAGCCTGCCTGTTGCCAAACTCCCTGTCCCACAAGCCTCTCCCAGTGCTGGTTTTACTAGCATTCACCAGTGCTGGGAATCAATGGAAGTAAGTCAGGGTCAGAGGAGAGGCAGGCAGAGGTGTGTGTTGTGGGGGGGGAGGTTGGTTCAATGGGGGGGCACTATTTGTCTGGGGTGGGAAGAATCAGGGGGCTAAAGTAAACCCTGGTCCCAGTGGGGCAGAGAGTCCCTCAATCCCCCAACCCCCGATGAACCACCAGCCCCCTTGATTTGTTTGCCCCTTTCCCCACCCTGACTTACTTCAATCAGGCTTCCAGGACGGGACTGGTGAACACTGGTAAAACTGGCCATGGAAGTAGTTTCTGGGATCAGGTGCAGTTCAGCAGCATCAGGGTAGGAGGCCAGGACCAGGGTTGGCAGAATCAGGCAGCCTCTCTGATCCCACCAACCCACCCCCGAATATCCCTAACACCCTCTGCAGACTCCACTATCCTCCCCCCACCCCCACCCCCACCCCTTCCAAATGCTTCTGGATCTCACTTGCTCCCCAAATCCCCCAACTCCCTCTCATGGACCCCACCAGCTCCCCTATCCCTTCAAGCCCCACTGTTTGCCTCTCAATCCCAATTTACCTTAGATTAGGGGGCATTTTAACTCAATCTACTCTCCCCAAATGTCTGTACTATCCCTCCTGGACCCAACAGTGAACTTCTGTTTGGTCTGGGGAATAGTTGTAACTCAGAACATTTCCTGCATAGCATTATGAGTTACAGTGGGGAGCTGCTCTTCTATCTGCGCTCAGTGTAAAATTACAGGTGGACTAGATATGACCTGCTGTGCTTCACTGCCATTTGAAAAGCTACATCTTGCCTTTGCATTAAGTACTTGCACCCTTAGACCTCCAGTTTATCATAACTAATGTTATATGTTTAATATGCTGTAGAATAGAACAGGCTCTGGATATTTTATAGAAGATATTGTCCTTTTGCTGCACCCTTCTGCTGATTTCTAAGCTACAGGGTTCTGCATGGCTTAGTGCACCTGCCATTCACCCTGAATTTATCAGGGTGTTGGTGCTAGTAGGATTGTTTAACTGTCCTGCAAATTATTTAAGGTTGGGAGAACAAGAACATCGTCAGTTGTCTCTCAGAGCCGGTACTGCTTTAGAAGAAACTTGAGCAAAAAAAGTGTTACAAATGCAGACCTGGGACTCTGATTTGCATTTTGTAAAGCATATTTTCGAGCCCTTATAGTTTCAGAACTATAGGAAATCCTATTTATAACAATATTCAAATATTCCTATTTGAATTGGAGCTGTAAACTATATCTGTTAATAGAGTGCAAATGGAGAACAGCTCAGGCAGTTCTAAGTGTCAGGATTCCAAATGTGCAAGGGCCAAGTCACTGATGTTGTGCATCTCCTTACTTTTGAATTTTGGACTGTTGTGCATTTAGGAGTTCAGCCCTCCAAAACACAGATTACCTGAAGTCTCAAGCACTTGCTCAATAGTCAAGTGTACTTGTTGCTTTGCATGTTTTGCTGTTGAAATATCTTCTGGACATTCATTTACACGGCCATAGCACTCATAGGGGTGGGGAGAACTGTGGTAGTCACAGATGGGTGTGGGGGGTGTTGGCTTCAAAGACCTTTGCTTAGTGTGATCTGAGCCTGTATTATCCAAATACTATAATGTCATTACAGTGACAGGACATTGGCTGTGCCCTTGTCTTCCCTGTTTTACCTAAAGTATATTACAGGGTATGGGGGTGCTTTGACTGCTAACTGTATAAGGGCTGCCAACTGTTTGAGGGCTTCAAGTGGTGATTTGGGGGGATTCCTTGGGTAAATTATTGCCTTTGAATGCAATGACAGGGTTTGATGGCCCAGGAGGCCTCTTGTGTTTCTAATAAACCATGGAAACATGGAATAAGATGGTTCGATTATATTCCTTTGCTCTCCTTACATGCATTCTCCCCGTGATTCTATCTCACCAGAACTACCACACTTCACAAACCTCTACTCACATTTCAAAATCTCTGTAAAAATAGAATATCAGGCAGAAACATTTTTCTCCCCTGCTATTTATTGGGTAGAATCAAGGATTTAGCATACCATGATTGGAGATGCAGGATTAGCAGTGTTCAGTTCTGGGGCAGGCACTGTGTCTGTCTCCTCTTTCCAGGACTGAAATCACTGCTATACCCTAGAGCAGGGGTCAGCAATCCCTGGCGCACGTGCCGAGCATGACACGCAAGGCCATCTTGCTCGGCACACCACCACCAGCCCGGCCTCTAAGCAGCTGCCACCAGCCATGCAGCCCAGGCTGCTCCCAGCAGGCAGCTGGGAGGCTGCAAGCCCTGCTGCAAGCAGAGTGGGCTCCGTGGGCCAGCTGTAGCTGGGAGGCTGCAAACAGCTGCTTCCGGCTCCAGCGTGTTGGCACTCCAGCACCTTCCAAGGTAGATATTGTGGTTGTTTCTGCACTCTGGCCAAAAAAACGTTGCCTACCCCTGCCCTAGAGCAAGTCCATCCAACTGCTGAGGCCCTGTCATGTGAGCAGTGTGGGCTTCCTCTGCCCCATCCCCAGGGTGGAAAGAGATCATGGACACCCCAGCAGCTGCAGCTGCAGAAGTGATGGGATGTCAGTTTGACATCCCTGGCCTGTAGGACAGTCTCTTTTCTGAGGATGGAGGGCCTGAAAGGAGGGGCTTATGTTATCTAGGTCTTTAGCATGATGGTTAAGGATCTTTTGTTCAGTGTTTGTACAGCGTTTAGCACAAACTTGTGTTCCATGAGTGGGACTACAATGTCTATGCTTATGTATAAATATATATGTTTATGTGTGTGTACAAGACTTAGTCAAGCTCACTGTAGTCTGTGATTTGCTGACATGCTACTAGCATGAATACTAGCAAAGACTTAGCATGGATCAAGTCTCAGTTGTATTCCAAACAACAGGATCACAGAAAAAAAGTATGTAGCTTGTGTGATAGTTTGAAGTTACTGCAGAGTGACATGGGTGTCACTGATAGCAGAAGATATAGCATAAGTCCAGAGAACAGTGTATACAGCAGTGAATTGGATATTCACATGTAAATATTGATCAGCTGGAGATTCCTTTAATTATGGTTCTAGATCTTATGAAGATACTCTGAAGTTCCAAACCACTAGAGGCTTTTATCTTTGGGGGAACTTATGCAATTATTCAGTTATAAGGATTAAGCACCCACAGCATCCAACATTTTTCTGCTTATGAACTATACACTAAGCATATATAATTGTTTATTTTTAATAGGACATCCCCCCCACCAGTTGTGCTTGTGCTTCTATTGGTACTGAGATATCACAAGTGCTCTTGTCTTGTTTACATGCTCAGGGTTAGATCAATTGTCAAATGTAGGGTCACAAAGAAATTTTCTTTAGATCAGATTAGCCTCCTGGTGCAAAGGGCATGATTTGTAGGATCACTACCTAAAAAGCCTTTTGCAGGTTCATACTCAATTTCTGTTATAAACATATTTAAAGGGATCACAGCTTCTCATAGGTCTTCACAGGTCCCTTTGGGAAATTTATGCTAGAAGTCTTCTTCAGATCTCACTCTAGTCAATATAAGCACAATAATTTTAGGGAAGAAGCTTTGCACTCAATTGTTCCTTTAAAAAAAAGTATACCATTTATCTTCTCACCTCTATCTCGTGTGTGTGTGCATGTGTTCATATGTACTGTATATCTATAGGATTCTACACTGTCTGTTGGAAATCTGTACACTGAATGGCTAATGACAGGAATGAGTCTTCAGTAGTAGCTTACTAATGAGATGAAGCTTGGGTAGACAAGTGATACTAGGGCCTCATTCAGATAAGAAAGAATAACAAGTGGTAACTCTTGGTGAATTATAGGGTCATGAGAAATGATTATATCATATAACTATTTTCACACTGCCTGAGATTTTAGTTTTAAGACTTACAAATGGGAGGCTTAGATGTTTGTTAGCATCTTGAATTCCTTTCCCTTATAACTGTTTTTCAGAGTTTGAAAAGCAATATTAACTAATTATTCATAGCTGTACTAATATCACCTAAAAAAGAGGATTCCTCTGTCTAACTCTGAGATCTGCCCCAGAGAGGCCTGATTAGTGCCAGCTTCTCCATCCTCTCATCCTCTCTTTGATTTCAATCTCTTTTTGTGTCCAGTGTGGAATCAACAGGATGCTGCATTATTTCCCTTCTTATGGCAGCTTCCTTTTTCTTTGTTTTTCCTAAGGGGCTAGCAATTGCTGCAAGATCAAGCATCTATCACTAAAGGACTGGAACCCCATCATAAACCAGTCGCACAGTGTGAACAGTGTACTTATTCCCTTATACAGTAATGTTCAGCACATACGGTATGGTATAGGTAACTAATAGGTAATAGACTAATAGGTAATAAATAATATCTAACACTAATATGGTAGCTTTTTCTGTAAATCTTAAGAATTACAGAAAAATCTTAGGATGAATTTACAGAAAAAAGCATTTTGTAAAGGTAAACAAGTATCATGACTATTTTCCAAGTAAAGAAACCAAGGTAGGGAAATGGGATACGTTGTCCATGGTAACAAAAGTTAGTCAATCAGGTTGGGAATTCAATTCATGCTCCACCCTAGTCTCACCTAACCACCCAGTCACAATGGTGCTCTAAAAAATTACTTGTATGGATTTATGAAAATAAGGAACCACATATTACATTAAAGGGCATGGAATCCAAAGGAATTTGCAGAGATGTAAAGGAAGGCAGAATATGTCACTGGATTTTCTTTTTGCATTCAATGCTCAGATGATTTTGCTCTACAAAACTTCACATTATGCAGGAATATGTCCTTGAGGAGAGCCTTTGCTCCTAGGTACCACAGATATAAGGGCAAAATCAGCTGGTCAATTTGAAGGTATATCTTACTACCTATTTTTGTTCAACTGACTGCTGTATGTTGTGAAAAATGATACAACCTGTATTCTATTACATCCTGTATGAAACATAATCCCAGGAATTCACCTTCTCATTTACTAAACCAATAGAAGATTCACAAAAGGATGATAACCACAGTGAAAATTACTCAAATATCATGAGAAGCAGATGTAGAATTGATTAGTCTGGTATATTTTCAAAGTTAAAATAGAGAAGTCAAACTTTTTAAAAAAGACATAATTTATTTGGTTTTCAAAAAACCGTAGCATGCGAGTAGTGCAAGCAAGGCTTTTTTAATTGAATCAGTAGGGATAAACCTAAGATGAATTTGACAGTGTCCCTGACTGGTCTGCAGAGATCAGATGCTATTTGAGGGCTTTGGTTTTGCTATGCTTCCCAGATTCCATCACTTGAAGAAAGGTTCTAACTGCTTCATCTGATAACTAGAGCATGTACTTGACATGAGTTAGTGGCTGCTCTGAAAGGATGCTGAGCAGAATACTAAATACCTCCTACTTTATTAGACTTCACCCAAACAGGGTAAGATTAACATTTTCATAGGGAATGGAAATAGAGCTGTATTGCAGGTGAAATCACTGGAGAGAAGTATAACCTGTTGAATAATAAACAACATGGTACCTTTTAAGATGCTTTTTTTTTTCTGCAGTAGTTGTTAACACTACTTTTTTTCAGAGCATTTCAGTGCTCTGACAAAATAGTTCTTGGATGCAGATAAATAACTACAGGTGAGATTCAAAGATGCAAAAGGTGCAACCCACAGAGAAGGGCTCTGCCACAGCTCGTCTTTGTGCTCCAATACTTTGCTCTAGGCAGTAGAGACCTGTGGTGTAACTCAAATACAGGGGGCATCTTGAAGTTTAGCAGCCACCCAGGAACAGAAATAACACATAAACCAGTATAAGTGATCAGAAGTCAGTTCAAATCTGTAACACAACAGAAGTTCAGTGCACATAAACTGCTTTCAAAATGGCCAAAAGCAGTTTAAGATAAACCTGGATGGATGTAGTATCAGACTTAACTGATTTAGGCTATTGAATAGTTTATTGAACTTCTGTCCCACATCCCCTCCAGATTCAAGTTAACTCACAGTCCCCCAGAATCCCAGGATGCTTTGCACCTCCCCCAAAAACCTCCTCTCACAGGGTAGATGGGTTAGCCTTGGCCCAAGTTGTCTGCTCCAGCCAAGCAAAGAGGCATGCTTTTATGCCCCCCAGATTCTGGACCTTGGGCTTTTTCACCATCTTTACTTAGCCCCAGAGTTACCCTCTGGTCTGCAGCACTGGGTATTGTTGTTATACCTTCACATGTCTCTTTTATGCTACGGCTTGGAGGGAAGCCTTATGGTGGTCTTCCATAGTGCCAGGGGAATAGTCACTTAGCCAGAAACAGATTCCCTTTTTGCTACTTTATCCCTTTCCCGCTGCAGGAAGGGGCCCAAAGTCTTTCCCTGTTTAAATAATTCAAAATACACTGGATGAATAAAACCTTTTTCCTGTCTAATGGAAGTTAAATGGTCCGCAAGGTGGAGGAAGGTTTAAAACCCAGTCAGGTCAAGAGTTTCACCAAAAACTATTTTATGAAGCCGAGTAGGTGGGAGGTGATCAAAGGTCATTCTAACCTACAAATGTGGTAAGTAAAATGCTGGAAATGAGTGAAGTATTGGCTTGAAAGTATGGGTGATTAACTGTGTTTAGTCTGACAAAACATTTGACCTGGAGATCTCCAAGGTCTCTGATTAAGCCTGTAATTGTTGTGAGAAAGATTGACTGAAAAACAACCAGAGTGCCTTGAGTTAGGGAGATGCTGTAGCTGCGTACAGAGGCACAAGAATGGGCTTGCTTTTTATTTTCTTTTTTTTTTTAATTAGATGTTTTAACACAAGAGCTGACAATACCGTGTGGATGCTCCTTCCCCTGACTCTTGCACTGGCCCCATGTGGGCACCCCTTCCACAGCTGCACCACCTGCAGCCCTGGGCTCACCCTCAGCTTCCTGAGCCATGTAGTAGAGGATATTCTTATAGCCATGCTGCTATAGGAAGCAGCAGGCAAAGAGAGAGGGGGGAACATGGAGTCTTTAGCTTCTGTTTTAGTTGGAGTGATGTGGGGGAAGTGGTGGCCTGACAGAAGCCTGGAGGCTGCAACTTAATCCCTTGCAGGCCACATGCAGACAATTGGCAACCAGTTGGATGGATAGCCCTCATTTAGGGTATTAGGAGGAAGGGGAGCAAGGAAACATAATTTCCCACTTTAAATGAGGAAAGGATATTTTTGTGAGATTGTATTGCACCAACTGCAAGCGTTCAGGTACAAGGCAAACTTCTTTAGGCTTGACAAAGTAACAGGTACAGCTTGAGTGAAATAGCAGCTGGATGAATGTCTGTGCAAAACACGGTACGAAAATAAAAATTCTGGTTAAAGGAATGGAGCTAGGCTGTGGAATAGGAGAAAAGAGATATTAGCAAGAGGAGTGAACAAATGATAAAAATGCAGTAGAAAGGACTTGGGGTTTTTTAGTGTCTAGTAAGCTGTGGTATAATCACTCTGTTTAAACAGATTTAATATAAGTTTCTGCATGTAGCTTTGCTGCAGTGAGATTAATTTCCTTTGTTCCTTACCCAGTTGGACTAGGTTAATGTTGGTGGTAGGATGTGTTTATTCCCTTTTGCAGTGAAAAATGTACAGGTCATAAGTCAGTGATGCTTTGAGGACCCCAGAGGGTCTGTTGGTAGAACAGGCTTACTGCTCAGTGACCTATTTATTTTCAGCTGTTATTTTGAATTGAATACATTTCATTGATTTTTTTTTTCCTTAGCTACCCTTGAACTTGTGGATATGTTGGGTGGATAAGTAGGTTGCCAGTAATTCTAAAAATCTTCTAAACAACAAAAGAAAGATGTTCAATACTGTACACTTTCAGGGATATGTGGTCGAGAATTTCCTACATATTGTATTACACAGGTGACTCCTGGGCTCAAAAGATTAAAATTTAAAGCAGTTCATTTTGGACTCATGAAATTCTTGTAAAATCACAGAAGGAAATGTTCATTTTTTCCTTCAGTTAATAGTTCCACATTTTTCCCAGTCAGAATAGTTCAAAAGTGGCAACTGTGAAGACAAGCAACCCAGTGATCTAGAGGACCCGTGAAGCAAGATTGGCAAGTTCCATCTGCCTGTAAAACCTTATTTTTTAAATTCCTCTTGCTTGCTCCAAACCATTGCCTTTTAACCTTGTTTTCTCCTCTAAACCACAAAACCCCCTCCAAACTTATTCAAAAATATTTTGTTTAAATTGGATTGTACATTTCCCTTTTACCCAAAAGCAAAATAATGCTTGCCCAAGCCAGCTCTGTTTTAATTCCTGTCAGGTAATTCCTATTGTAACTAAGCTAGCTATGCAGCCTTTTATGTGCATTTTTTATACTTTCTTTTGTTTTTTCCTGTCTCGTAGGCAGTGTCAGTATCATTCACAGCTGGTTTATGAGAGACCTTGCCTTCAAGATAAAAGAACCCAGAGAAAGTGTTTATAAAACATTTTTATAGCAAGGAATACTGCATTTAAAAGTGAGCAAGGCTTTTGTAAGCGTTACCTTTTGTTGGACAAACTGCATAGTTGGGATGACTTAGACAAGCATTCAAAAGTGTAAGACAAGGGTTACTTTTGATGGTTAGACCTGTTGATGGGCTTCAGTTTTGTTCTGTTACTAGAGCTAGGGTCAGAAATAACACATAAAAAATATAAGTGATTGGAAACTGGTTCAAATCTGTAACACAGCAGAAGTTCAGTGCACATAAACTGCTTTCAAAATGGCTAAAACCAGTTTAAGATAAACCTGGATGGATGTAGTATCAGACTAACTGATTTAGGTTAGATCGATTGAACTTCTGTCCCAGATCCCCTCCAGATTCAAGTTAACTCACAGTCCCCTCTTTACATCTCCCCTACAAACCCCATTTCACAGTGTAGGTGGGCTAGTCTTGGCCCAATCTATCTGCTTCAGCCAAGCAAGGAGGCATGCTCTTGTGCCCCACAGCTTCTGGCCTGGGCCACTGCAGGCATGTGGCTGCATTTTGAGAATCAAAAGTGAATGTCTGTTCACTTGCTTATTGGTTCAATCTAGGCAACTTAGACTAACCTGCAAAGACTGAATCAATTCAGCCTCAGGCTTTTTGAGTGTCTGTACTTAGCCTAAGTTTTGAGATTTGTACTTGCAGCTAATAAGCCATTAAAAAAAAATCTGAGTCTCAGTGCTAAGTCTTGTTTTTTTCACAGTGGATGGCTGCCAGTCTTTTTCATAACATGCAACCTTTTTCATAACATGCAACATGTTACAATAATGAAAGCTCAGAGACCCTTCTCCAAGATCATCATAAAAATTAGGGGAGAAGAGTGTGGGGGGCGGGGGGGGGGGGGGGGGGGGGGGGAGAGGGTACTAAAAATGGGTAATAACCTGAGCTCAAAACAAAACCAAATAGGAGCTAGAAAGATGATTTCATTTTTTCCCACTCCTCATGCTAGAAACTTACTGGTGTGCCCTTCACAACTCAAGAACCAAAACCAAAGACCTTTTTTGATAAGCCTGCTAGCTAAAAGTCCCAGAGACTAAATACTACAAAGTGAGCCTTGCAAGCAGCAAGATTCCAAAGTGGATACATTTTTAAAAAACCAAAAAACCTTATCTTTTAATAATCTTGCATTTTTTCATAATGGTAATCTCTTAAAGCATATGTTGTAAGTAGTAACCATTATGTTGTATACGCTTGTTTTTAAATAAAAGCTCTACAACAGGATGATCCAGTTTAAATTAATTCTTTACAGCAATGCCTAAACTGAGTAAGAAATGATGGCAGAATGTGCTACCATAGCCATAAAAGCACTGACCTTAAAGTCACATAATGAAAACATTTTCTGATACAAGTTCATTTTTTGACAATTACATTTTAGTAGAAACCTTGACCTCCCCCCCAACCAAACTGAGCTCTGTAGCAAGGCACTGGTAGTGCCTGGCACTTTAAGGACTGGGCCAAGGAGAGGCAGGTGCCTGATGAGGGTGGCTATTTTAAGGCCCAGCTCCCTGACCTGCGGACAGTTCATGATCAGCCAGTAAAGGAGACACATCTCTCTGCTAAGAACACCTTAGAGGTAAGGGTGAGGCTATGGGGATGGTTTGGAGGCCTCATTGGTCCTGGGCATGACCTAAAACTGCACCCTGCTGGGGTAGGAAGGCCTGGTGGGGCTGCTGGTGGTGTGGCAATCCCCATGTAAATGCCAGGAGTGATCACCTTCTGGTGTAAGGAGGGTTGGGATCCCTTAACCTCTGCCCCCACCTTTGGGTGGGTTATTTAATGCAGGGAAGGCCAAGTAAGTTTCTTGGAGTGCCTAAGCCTGCTGGGGTGAGTGATCCCACAGGGCCAGGCATGCTTTGCAAAGCAGCTGAGCCGGGAATGGGAGACCCCATAACCCTGTGGATGGGCATGCGGCTTAGACTTGACCTGAGATACCTTGACTGGTCCATGTTGGGGCCAGGACCCAAAGGGTGGTGGAAGGGCCAGGGGCCCACTGCGAGGGATGCCCAAAGAGCAAGAGGTTTGGGATCCTGACTGGCCTGAGATGGGGCCAGGGCCTAAGGGAGAGCCAAAGGTCCCAGATAGGGGACCACAACTAATGGGGTGAAGGGTACAGCTGAGTTCGCTGCCTGGGATGCCATCTGCAAGACTTGGGCTGCAGTGTAGGGGTGGAATGGAGCCGTGGAGAGCCCCCTGAATATCGGGGTTCAAAGCGGGCAGCCTCCCACCTGACTAACTTCCCAATACTATTACATCAAGGTGTGGCAGAAGAGTGAAGTGGGTGGCTGGCCCATAGACAGGAGGCAGGCTGGTGCTTGCACCGGCCATGAAAGCTTGCCCTGTCACAATCTCCTGTACTGCCATTCAGAAATCTCCACCACTAGTGTTACAGGCGTTATTCAGGCTGATGTTAAATAACAGGGAAGTAGTACAGGGAAGAAGAATAGGGGAGGAGGGGGACCACCAAAATGAGTAATGCATTGTTTAACAAGTATTAAATCCAGTAAGTTTTTAAGAACATAGAACTCAATTTCATAGTTGTTAGGGGCTGGAAGGGACCTTACAGATCATCAGGTCTAGCCCCCATGCACGTGGGTAGGAAAGACCGCTAGGATCAAACTCATGATGGGAAGTAAGGCGGTAATAGCTGCAGTATTCCAGGGTGAGGGGGAAAATTTTTCTCTTTCTAGCAACTGAAAGAAAGAAAATGTTTTAAAGAAAATGGAGTTAGGTGGGGTAAAATTAAAGATAAATATAGAAAATAGCTAAGGAGAGAATAAAGAACTGGAAAGTAAGAGATGCGGTCATGTTAACAGATTTGGTATTCCTTTGACCGGCATCTTGCAGTTCTTTAAGTACCTTGCACATTTATAGGCATTGTATTGTTTCTGTGAGGACTTGAATCTTGTTTCTGAATGCCATAGCATGTAAGTGTTCAAAACATGAAACTTCCTGGAGTTTGTCTGGCCATTTTTTTTTATTGCAATTGCATTATTACTCAGATATAATGATGGGAGCCTTCCAGCTCTACCTTCTGAGGCAAGTTGTAAAGTTAAAGGTACAGACTGAATTTATTTTTATGGTAGCATTAGAGTGATGTTTCTGTGGTCATGTTGTTGTCAGAAAATTAGGGTTAGAAAGGTTCTTTGGAGGTCATCTAGTCCAACCGCCCTGTCAAGTGACATAGGCATAGAAAGGTTTCAAAGGGAATTATTTCAGCTAGGGGACATAGGTATTGTTCCTATGGCCCTTCTTGACTGGAACTTTTTCAAATTTGCCATGGCTGTATGCAACTATGGCTTTCGAGCTCCAAGGTGCAAGATGTCTGTATAGGGGTGTGGGGTGGGGGACAGCAGGGGCTTCCCAGCTATCCACTGTTGGGAATTTGACACTCCAGGTCCAGTCTTTCACTGCAGTGGAGAAGTAGAGGGGTCTGCAGCTGGAGAGCCTCGACCTCGTAGTGGTGGGAGGCCTCAAGGGCAACACTCTCTAGTTGTGTCTGGCAGCCTGTCAGTCAGCCTGCAAAATGTCCATCTTTCTTTCCCTCCTCCCCCCTGGGGAGGAGGGCAAAAGCAAAATATTGTGGGATTCTAGAGGACCTATGGGTCCCCTGTCCCTGTGCACAAGCAGAAGGAATTGAACTCCTACAATAGTAGTACCTCGTTTAAAGAGGTACTGATTCAGTGTGCTTCCATACTTCAAAGGGCACACATGTTGGTAGAGCGGCCCTTTGAAATGTTTCAGAGGTGTTTGAAACATTTAAGGTATTACTTCTGTCTACACCCTAAGTGGGAATAAGACATTTCCTGTGAACCCTTTAGCTGTTCTGCGTGTAGTGAGCCTTCAGGGAGTAGTGGACATCCAATAGATACTTGAAAGAGCAACACGGTGTTTTATACTTGGGATGCTGCAGCTGATGTGGAGTTATTGAGCTAGAGAAGCATAGTAGCACAGCTTTGCACCCAGGGCAGCCACATGATTTGTGCAGCAACACTGGTTGCTGTACTACTGATTGCAGCAGCAAAATCAGTTGCTGGTAAGATGGCAGCTATTTTTCTGAAGAGAGAAGGAGAGAAATATGGTCCCTGGAGCTATTGACCCAGTCATGCCCTCCCCCTCTACCCCAGTTGCACTACTGTTGAGAACTAAACTAGCTAACTTAGGGGTAGGAGAAACACAGCCTGAGGGCCAAATCCAGCCCACCAAGGGATTTTATCCGGCTCACAGCAGGTCCCTTGGCCCCACCCAGACCAGGCAGAGAGGGCAGCCCGGGCTGTCATGCATGCAGCCAGTTCTGCCACCCCCAAACATGGCAGGGTGGGGGCAACAGGGCAGCTGGACTAGGCTTCCTAACAGCCCTGTGGCAGCCAAGAGTGCTGTACAGAGTGAGCAGGAGGGTGGGGTCCCCATGGAGACCAGCCAGGGACCCCTGCGGGCAGGGTACACTCAGCCAGGCAGATGGTATGGGGCTGCAGGTGGGCAGGGAGAGGTTTCCTAGAGCAGGATAGGTGGGCAGGGCCAGGGCTGGGTAGAGCCACAGTCTGCTTCCCTCGTGTCCCTGCCTACAGAATTGATACCTGTTGCAGGGACATGCAGGGAGCAAATGGGTCCACAACTGTCCAAAACTCCTTAAGTGGCCCTCCAGTCCAAATAATTGACCACCCCTGAGCTATCTCAAGTACTGCTACAGCATCACCATTGTAGCAAGGCTAGAAGCACCAATATTTTTCTAGCTCCTCAGGTAAATGTTGTAGTCCGTGCTAACTGCTAGCAGTAATTGAATTGGCTTTCAAATAGTTATCTTAGATATATTTACCTGAGTTGAAGTCATTACAGTGATTTGCTGTGTAGACATCCTGGAACTAGAGAGAGATCAATTCCTGGCTTATTGTTTCACTTGCTGTGACCTTGAGCAAGTTCATTTCACTTTCACTTTCTTCTCCACCTTTATTTTGTTTAGGCAATATATGCTTTGGAGAAAAGAACGATTACTAACTTCCCTATGAACACATCCCACACTACCAAGGAGTCACATTAGACTGTTCCTTCCTCTATAAACATCACACCATGTCTCTGCATGGGTAGCTGCCTTAAGACATTTAGCCAACATGACATAGGGTGCCAACTTCAAAGTGCTCAGAACCACCAGAGTTGGTATACACACCAGCAAATTACTCTACACCTGTATGGTCCAGAAGTTGTCACACTAAAAAGCTCAATGCTGTACTTACCAGTGTATGCAGACTCATAATGGGGTGTACAACTTACACACACAGATGTACACCCCGCACTCTAGGACATTAGACTGAGTGACATAAAAAGACAGACCCTAAGCACTCCCTTGCTACCAAGTTTCTGGGACCATGGAGAGCCTGGCAGGCTGGGTACTGTGGTCTTGCACGTTGTGCTGAATTTAGGTAAGAGATGGGGTAAATGGAAATTAAATTATCGTTCTGACTAATACAGCCTGAAGTCTATTCCTACAGCTTTTTATACCAATACCAAATGAGTCCTCCGTTGGGCACGACCTTAACAAAGAAGCATGAGTTAAGCTGAACATACCGAGATATGGATATGGATGCTTCAAAACAACACTATACAAGACAAACATCTTGGATGCCCCCCTGCATGAATGTGGTATCCAACAAACAGCACAGCACTTAATCAAAAGCTGCAATCTTTACAAATGGTGAGATGGCTAGATAGAATCTGCACTAGGGTGATAGTACCAGACGGTGGCTCATAGCTGGCCGCATGGAACAAGGTGGAGAGGTGAGGGGTTAGAAACAGGGGTTTCGCCACCTTGGGTCACTGAGAGCCTGAGGGTGGGGCAGGCAGGGCAGGGCTGGCGTGGCACTCGAGCAGACCATGTGAGCTATGGCCTAGACTAGGGCCCTGGGAGGGGGTGTGGGTGTCATAGTAATTCATAGGATGTCGGCAGAATGCAGCTTACCGTGAGTTGCAATGGAATGTGGTACAGGTATTTGTTATGGCACTCTAACTTACAGTGCTAAAATCTGATACCGCATCAGTCCAGGGTTGTCTTAGAGCAGGATCTGCCATTTTTTCAGTGCTTTATGTGCCCTGACAATCTGTTTGGTTACAGCTGTAAAGCACTTTCTGTGGGCCTAGAACACAATGAGTGTAATTTCTGTGCTTGACCTCTGGTGCCACCCTGCCCTGCTTTCTGCCAAATCTTGTTTGTACAGTGATTAGCACAGCAGGACCCTAATTTCAATTGCAGCCCCCTGATATACTGTAATATAAATAATACATTTGTTTTCTCAGAATCTGGCAGTATTTGCCTACAGCGAGCAATCTTCATATGTATCTGGAAAATGCACAATAACTATTTATAAAGCTTTCTTTTACTATTGATACTTACAATTAAACAAAATTCAGGAAATTATTGTCCTCTTCAGTATGGAACAAGGTGAATCACAGAAAACAAGGAAAAGGAGATGAGGGTAATAAGTACAGATTACATGTTGTGATAGTAAAAGTAACATTTCCTTAAAGTGGTCTCTAATATCCTAGAAAAGTTGATAATATGAAGACAGAAACTGTGAGAAACTAACTCAAATGCAGGTACTAGCCACAATCCAGCTTTCTGCACAAAGTTTCAGTGGGTGACCTTACTGCTGACCTAATAAAACCAGGGGATTAGGTTCCCAATCCCCCTGTGAAGATGGGGGTTTGCATGAACTGAGGTGTTTTGCTGGGGCTAATCAAGGACACTGTTTCTTTCATTAGCTGTCTGGGATTCCCCGTTTACTTTTTCAGTTTTTTTCCCAAATCTTGGGAGTGAGGGCATTTCCAGTCATGGGGGCTCACAGCCTGCCTTTGGCTGCCTCTGGAGAAGGGCAGCCTGCCTGAGTGAGAACCTGTTGTCCCTCCCTAGATTCCAGGAACTCTTCGCATTTTCTCCTCTTTCTGGGTAATCTTGGTCAAAGGATTCTAACCCCACATAATGGCACAATGCAACTAAGGATCTTGACATCAGTGCAAAGATGGATTTTTTTCCCCCTTCTCGTCTCTAGAGGAATCTCAGTGATAGCCACAGCAGAAGTCTCTGACAACAGATAAATGATCAGTCTGTTCAGATTCCTGTGGGGAGGGAATTGGGAAATTCATTTTAATGAGCTTAGCCTTTAAAAGTCCTGACTACAGGGCCCCTCAAATAGCCATCCACAACTACACCAGCTCAACCATCCTGCTGATAGGACTGAGTACAACAGAGATTTTTCTGCCAGCTCTCTCTGATGGTTCTAGATTTGTATCCCTATTCCTTACAGACCATTGCTTTTTGTTCCTAGATTTTCCAGTGTTTGCTCCCTTCCCAACTCATGAGATAAAGGAACCAGTAGTAAATGCTGAATCTACAGTTCTTCAAAGTCCAAGACTTTTCAGAACCCATGTTTGCTTCAGAGCCATTTCTACTGCCTGTCAATTCATTCTTCATTTTAAAAAAGGTCTAACACCAGCAAGGATCAAAAAAATCTTAATGCCAAGCCCACAGAACAATTCAGTGAAGGTGTGTGCTATGAAGTCTTCGATGCAAGTCTATAGCAAATACACATCATTTTGTAAATAGAAATGGTTGGGTCTGTAGGTTTTGGCATGATTTCTTCTGGGCAAACTAACCTGTCAAAGTGTGGGGGCTTCTCTGGGCCTAATCAGGAGTAATCTTACAAGATTCAGGCTTCTTGAAAGATTTCCACTAATATGTGATTTTTGGTTTGGGAGGAAATATTATGAGAACACTCATCCTCATCTTTTTTGTATTCTTTTGGCTTGTCCCAGAATCTGGACATGCACTGGTATGTACCAGCAAGGAATTGGGGGAAAATGGAAAAAAGTGCCAATGAGTTTAGGCAGTAAGATAACATCTTGAAGAAGAAGGAAGATTCAAATTGGTATCTACCTTCCCCAAATTTCCCTTTTTGTAATCTATAGTCTCATCTATGAAGCCAATGGGAACTTTTCCACTGATTTAAGGTCCCAATCCAAAGTTCACCAAATCCTTAGTATACTGTGGACAAGAATATTGACTTTATGCAGACCTGCACTACCTCTTTTTCTCCTCCTAGAAACATGAACTCCACCTTTCCTGTTCTCCTGCTTTATAGATCCTTTTCCTGTAGTACTGGGAGTGACTATTCACTCAGCTAAGAACAAGCCACAAGCCTCACAATTGCCAGCCTCTTCCTAGAGGTATACTTGTTTTTTCTGCATGGAAGTACGAAGCGGTATGGGCCAGTTCTTAATTGGCCTTTCTGTGTATACTGGCCCTCTCATGTTCTGGCCTTACAGAAGCCTGTAGTTTGTTGTAGGATGAGGGTGAGGTGTTGAACTTGAAAATTTAAGACCAACTATTGGAAAGTAATGGACCAAGAGCAGTTCCCACACTCCACCCACCTCCTCTCAAATGCTTAGTCTTTCCATGCTGTTGGTTAGCAAAATACAAGCTAGCAGAAATGATGCTATGATATAAGGAAGGTCAAACTGTTGTGTGGCCCTGAAGCTAGAGAATACAAAAACAAGTCAGTGGGTAGCACTGGAAGCTAATATTCTTTCCAAAGAAGAGTAAGTGAAGTCATGAAGAATAATGGAAAGTGTGTTACACAGCCTATACAATGTGATATGTTTCAACAGTGTGGTTAAAATAACTTAAAGGGTAATGCTATAGATATAGATAAAAATCAAAATTTTTGGTCTTATTGACCTACTAATAAAATTATATTTGAAAAAGTATAAATATAAACCCTTGTTTATATTTATTACACCCTTGTTTCATAAAGAGACAGAGCATCTACTATGTCTATTGAGCAAGGCCTAAAGAGCAACTTCTCTAAAATCCTGCCTTATCTCTGTTAAATTCTACAGGAGGAAATCAGGATGGCAGTTACACTTTCCTTTAAGCCTTTTACCAATAGACAGCCAAGGTAGGATTCTCAAAAGCATTTGGCATAGGCTTAACTCTGCACTTACAGTGAGCTTTACCATTGGTTTTAAGGGAGCAGAAGTTCAAGTCAAATATATCTGGAAACACAGCTGTCACGGCTACAGAAAATCTTGCTCCATAAATAGGGTGACCATGTTATTTTTAAGGACACTGCCTCCCCATCAAGTCAGCAGCACTACTGGAGGCAGAGGCAGAGACAGGGCACAGGGCAAAGTTCAGTGGGGAGGCAAAGTGGCATGGTGCGCCAAGCCAGCAGGCAGGCACCACTGCAGTTGTGCAGGAGCAAGGCAGATGGACTGGAGCAGGCACTACCTCACCCATACATGCCCAGCCCCTCCTTGTCCTGAATAGCAGTGAGGGGCAAACTGGGTTGGCCTAGGCACCACTCCAAGTCACCCACCTTGCTCCCATACAACAGCAGTGGTGCCTGCCTAGCACACCATGCCACCCCACCTCCCTGCCAAACTGTGCCCTGCACCCCTGTGATTCTGGGACTTTTGTTTCAATTTTCACCAACCATGCAGGACTAGCCTATGAAATCTGGGACTGACCCCACCAAACCAGGATGTATGATCACCCTATGCATACAACTATTATCCTTCCTTTGCTTCTAAGCGTGTTTTTGTGAAACTTTTTGCACATCAGCCCCTCAGACAGGAATATCTTTATCTGCTTCCTCTTTCAACCTGAGTAAGAATTTGTCTCTAAATATAGTGAAGAACCTTTGACACAATCTGAAAGTCATAGGGATGACTGTATCTCCCATTTCTGTTGGGAGAGTCCCATTTCAAAACCTGTTCTGGGCATCCTGTCGGTGTGTTCAAAGTAATGCTTTTGTCCTATTATCAGTGGGATGCTGCAAACAGTTGCCTAAAACAACTTCTCAACACAAATGGAACTTTCTCTCCCCTCTCCCTGCCCCACCAGGTTTTAGGAATTTCACTGAGATAGGAGGTCTGAGACTTCAGAACATATGGAAGATTAGGATGCAGAACAGAGTACCTGGTTTAACCAGGGAAACATGGTCACTGTATAGTTTCATAGTTGGTAGGGTTGGAAGGGACCTGAGGAGATAATCTAGTCCGACCCCCTGCCATGGCAGGAAAGAGTACTGGGGTCAGACAACCCCAGCCAGATGTTTGTCCAGCCTCCTTTTAAAGACCCCCAGGGTAGGAGCCAGCGCTACTTCTTTTAGAAGTTGGGTCCAGGTCCTAGCCGCCCTGACAGTGAAATAGCGCCTCCTACTGTCTAGCCTGAAACTACCCTCCACTATCTTGTGTCCGTTGTTTCTTGTAACTCCCAGGAGTGCTCGGGGGAACAGGGACTCTCCCAATGCCTGCTGGTCCCCCTTGACTAGTTTGTAGACTGTCACTAGATCCCCTCTCAGCCTTCTCTTTTGGAGGCTGAACAGGTTCAGGTCCCTCAGCCTCTCCTCATAGGGCCTGCCCTGCTGACCCCTGATCATGTGGGTGGCCCTCTTTTGGACCCTCTCCATGTTGGCCACATCCCTCCTGAAGTGCAGCACCCAGAACTGGATGCAGTCCGCCAACTGCAGCCTGACCAGTGTTGCATAGAGGGGGAGGATCACTTCCTTGGACCTGCTTGAGATGCATCTGTGGATGCACGACAAAGTATGGTTGGCCTTCCTGACTGCGTCCCCACTTTGTCGGCCCATGTTCATTGTGGCATCAGTGATGACTCCAAGATCCTTTTCTGTCTCGACACTGGCATGTATAAATACAAACCCCTTTTTTTCTTTTGCAATCCCATCTAATCAGTTTCAGAGACCACTTTCCTGACTCATCACAGCTATTTGATACTCTCTTAGGCTGTTTGCTGTAGTATCTGGAATTATACAGAGCCTATAAATTAATTTGTTTCTTGAATTTTGCCATCCTGCATCCTGATCCTCACTTGTACAAGTAATATTATGCCATATGCAAAGTGGAACTGCTGCCATAAGAAAGTATTACTCAAGTGAATAATGGTATTACAGGGTTAGATCACTTGCTATCAAAGCTATTCCAAACTTTTTTGCAGTGCTGGATCTGGCTTGCAACCCAGGAAGGAGGAGGGGCAGAACCTCCATGAGTCCCCCTGCATCCTGATCTAGCTGTGCTGTGTGCCATAAGCAACTCTCATCCAGATCCAGACAGCATCAGATGAGTTTGGCACCCCTGATGTAAAAGAACAAGACCATTCAAAATGGAATAGGGTTGTAACTGTGCTCTCCTTTAACTCAAGAAAAGTCAGGGAGATGACTTGCTCTCAAAAGGGCTTTATTACAACTAACAACACACACACAAAGATGGCTGGCAACTTTCTGTTGATGTCATCATGTCAGCGCTCAGGAAAGGAGTTAACCCTTACTGCTACATGAACCTTTCTCGGAAGAAACTTAACGGATTTCCAAAAAACTCCAAAATCACCTTGGGAGGAGAGGTTGCAAGCACATCACTCTCTTGTGAATCTTTACCACTCAATTCCCTACAAAAAGAGAATAATCAAAACAGAAACATCAATTAAGTCTTTTTATTTAAAGTGGATAGATTCACAAATCCAGTGTATTTGGTGGAACTAATATACAAAGAGTTGCCAACCCTCCCGGATTTGCTGGGAGTCTACCAGAATCAGCATCAATCACCCGGAGAATCTTGAAAGCAATCTGGGAGCTAGTGCTGCATCATTGGGGCTGAGGGCGGGGCCAGGATAGGGGCAGGGTGGAGGGTGGGGTTAGGGCAGGGGGCTGGTAGAGCCACCTCCTCCTAGAATACCTTCAGAATCTCCCAAAATAGCTTCACTCAGAGTTGGCAACCTTAACTGTACATCCTGACTTAGAGTAAGAAACAGGTAGAATATGACAGAGCTGCTCTCAGTTCCTATGGAGAAGACTTCTAGGTGTCTCCACCCAGTATGAATGAGAGAGATCCATCCTAGCCTGAACAGTACCTTGTACTCCTGCATCTGGAATCCAGGCTTCCTGCTGTAGGGAGAGCAGGTACATTTCTTGAGGCATGTCTGGTGTTATAATTCCATCTCTGATGGTCCTTTATCAGTTTATCTTTCTCAAGAAATTCCTGTGCATTAGCAAGTTTTGGAATCAAGCCATCTATCATAGTTGGTAGAGTTGTACGGAGTCAGCAATTCATAAGCAACTTAGCTGAACTCTAATGGCATTGTACAGTATATCAGGAAAGCCTTATAGAGATCTTTGTTCTCTTGAAGCAAATTCTTCAGACTCTGCACTACACGTTCTGCTTCCCTGTTACTGTGTGGGAAATGTGGGCTGCTGGTGCTTTGCTGAAAGTCATACTGGGCTGCAAACTGCTTAAGTGCAGCTGCAGAAAATTGTGGACCTTTCATCATCATTGGCAGCCATCAGTCTCAAGAGACCATGGAGACCAAGGCCTTTGGTGGGTTATGAGGTATCACTACAACTTCTTGAGTGGCTGAGTCCGATCCGTGACAGGCAGACCCTCTGTCAAGTTGCACATACAAACTTGGTTGAGCTTGCATTGGTATGCTGAGTACCATTTTGTCTTGCCTGCCTCTGATGCCTCTTCTCTAGCTCTTCATTGACCCTCTCCATTTCAAAACAACATAGGCCCTGCTTCACGGTGGCTTTCCACTCACAGTGGTCCAAAGCAATTGATTCCCAGCATTGGCCATTGATGCACAGCTTACAAAGGTTTTTCTTGCAGATATCAGCAAAACAGAGTTTGGGCCATCTAAGTTGACATTTGCCAGTGGCCAGCTCACCATAGAGTATGTCATACAATTCACATGCCCTAACCAATGGAGGCATCTCTATCTCAGGAACACAAACATACTAGGTATCTTGGCCCATTCTAGAACAGCAAAGTTGGAGATTTTGTCATGCCATGTTATGTCCAGAATACAGAGGAGACATCAAAGATGGAAATTGTTCAGTTTTCTGTCTTCCTTAGCATAAGGAGTCCATGTTTTACTGCTGTACAGTAGAGAGCTAAGTATACAAGTGCGGTAGATGGATATTTTCTCAACAGAGTGAGCACTCTGTTTTTCCAAACTCTCTTTTTAAGTTTAGCTTTGGCATTGCTTGCCTTTCCAATGCGAGTGTTAATTTCAGCTTCCAAGCCAAGATTTTGCAAGATGATGAAGCTCAAGTAAGTGAATTTTTCAACTACTTCCTGGCTTTCATCATTATTCTAACTTTGGGAGGGTGGTTTAACTTGTTGACCCATGACTACTGTCTTTTTTAGGTGAATGGTCAGACTGAAATCATCACAAACACAAGAAGGGCGATCCATGAGACGCCTGCTTCTGAATGACTAACAATTGCTACATCATCAGCAAAGAGTATTTCACAGACAAGAACTGCTTGGGTTTTCATTTTTGCTTTGAGGCAAGCAAGGTTAAATTTTCCAATCAGATCTGGTCTGTAAGTATACTCCTTCTGAACAGCCACTGAATGCATATTTGACTAGGACAGTGGAGAAAATCCCAAAAAGCATCGGAGCTAGGACACAGCCCTGTTTGCCACCACTGTTGGTTTCAAATTCTTCTGAAGGTGACCTATCAAACTGCACCATTTCAAGCATACTGACATGAAAGGACTTGATGCTCAGGAACTTAGGAGGGCAGCCAGTCTTCTTCAGGATTTGGAACAAACCATTTCTGATAACAAAATCAAAAGCTTTGGTGAGATCAACAAATGCTATGTACAGAGATTTCCTTTGTTCACGGCACACTTCTTGTAGCTGTCTCAAGGAGAATATCATATCTGTCGTGGATCTATCATGGATCTGGATCTGAAACCACATTGAGACTCAGGGTAGACTCTTATCTTTTGGCAAACAGCTTCCCAATGATGCAAAGTAAGGATATACTGTGATAGTTATTGCAGTTGCTCATATCACCTTTGTTTTTATACAGAGTGACTATGCTTGCATCCTTTATGTCTTGAGGAACTTCACCTTCTCTTCAACACATAGCTATTAGGTCGTGCAGATCAAAGGGGAAGACAGATTTCCCTCACTTAATAACTTCAGGTGGTATGTAATCCGCACCTGGGGCTTTACCACAAGCAAGCTGATCAATGGTTTATAGATTGTAAGGCTGGAAGGGACATCGACAGATCATCGATTCCAGCCCCCGGCACCAAGAAGGAAAGATATTTGGGGTCAGGTGACCCCAAATAGGTGACTGTCCAGTCTCCTCCTGAAGTTCTCCAGCGTAGGTGATTGTACCACCTCTGGAGGGAGCTTATTCCACAGTCTGGACACCCTACTTGTGAAGTAGTTTTTCCTAATGTTAAGCCTGAAATGGTCTTCCAGGCGTTTGAGACCATTACTCCTAGTTTTTCCCATGGGTGCCCTGGTGAACAGTTGTTCACCAAGCCTCTGATGTATGCCTCTGATGTAGCAGTAAGCTGCTACCAATTACCCACTCAGCCTTCTTTTTTTCAAACTGAAGAGTCCTAGATCCCTCAGCCTTTCCCCATATGGCTTACTGTGCACGTTTCTGATCATATGGGTGGCTTGAAGATAGGCTGCAGATATAGGCAGACTTAGACAGGCTTGCAAGTTGGGCAGACTGGAACCTGACGAAGTTTAATGTCATATGTCATCACTGATGGAGGGCCACCAAACTGTCTGATGAGCCCTGGTTTGACATCTTGTAGGACCCTGATGAGCTTCATGAATCCTCTCTAGGATCTCCTGGCATAGAGTGTAAGGTGTCAGTACTCTGTTGTGGAACATGACTAAATTCCTAACAACCTGGAAATTCAGTTTCTCTTGTTGGTACCTCACCAGCTCACAGTCTTTGAATCTTACTTGAGGTCATTCTTCTAAGCAGTACTTCTTTATCTATTGAATCTAGCTCATTCATAAATGACATTTCTTTTGCCTAAAAATGTTTATTTGGTGCCTCTACCACATCAGCATATTGCTTTTTCTCTATATTTGCAAGAGACAGTGAGTATGCCTACACATTCAATTAATGTGCATGAATAAACTCCAGAGCATACTGCTCCAGAGTTTATTCATGTGCAGCATGTGGAGCCTAGTCAGAGCAGCTTGGGCTGACAGGGGACCCAGGGGTCAGCCTACCAGCCCAAGACTGCCCTGACCAGGCTCCGCATGCTGTGGAGAGGCTGGCTGAGGTATGAGGATACTTCAGCTGCCTGCCAGCTAGCCCCACACTGAAGCACCCTGTGCCCCAGCCAGCCGGAGTTGTGTCTATACATGTGCTGCTATACAGAAAAAAACTCTGCAGCAGGGCAGTACTTGTATTTATAAGTACTACCTTGCTTAGGAGTTTATTAGTTTTATGCATCCTAATAGGGGTACACATGTAGACACCAAGACATTTACTGTGCAGTTAATTAATCAACTGCACAATAAATGTTTCATGTAGACCTGCCCAGTGAAATCATAATTTCATTGGCCTGATTCCCCATTGAGTAAACAAGAGTAATTGCTTGGTAAGGTTCAGACTTTTTGTCCAACCTGACACTTCCCTGAAGCGGTTAAAATGTTTGATCTATCTAAGCCACATTCCAGGGGACTGGAAATCAAACTGTTCTGGTGGTGTAAATTTAACTGACTGCATTGTCTCTATAGCCAGCCTTTGCTCTGAGCTGGACTCAGCTGCTCTTGGAGCTTGATCTGTCATTTAAGAATCATCCAATTGCTGACTGACATGTTATTCCTGTTGGCGGCAGGATTCAGCGACTTCTGACTCCAAGTGCTATCTCATAGCTCAGAAAAAGGCAGAAACTTCGTGCTCTCAAAAGGGTTTCATTGCAACTAACAACACACACAAAAAGATGGCTGACAACTTGGTGTTGATGTCATCCTGTCAGCCCTCAAGAAGGGAGTTAACCCTTACTGTTACAGTTACTACCTTTGGGTACAGAAGTTAGACATTTAAATTATGATCCTGTCGCAGAGCACTCAGGTGCACTGCTCCTAAGAAGGGAGTGACGAACCCAGCTGCTGGTTGCCAGGGCAACCAGCGGAGGTCAGCTAACCAGAAGGGGCAGGGCCTGGCTCCCATATAAAGCCCAGGGGCTGAGGCCAGGCTAGCAGTTCCCTACCAGCAGTCAGGGGGGAAAGAGCTCTCCTGGAGCAAAGCTAAGAGGAGAGGCCTGACCGCAAGTACAGCCCGAGCCAGGTAAAGGATGGAGTATCCCTGGGGTGTTTGGAGTAACATGGTTATAGCCGGGCGGCTTCAGTTTATGGTATAGCTGAGGGGCTTGTGTTTTGTTTACTGTTTAATACCGGTGTTTTGGGTGAGGCTATTAGGGGTTGGAGGAGGCCTCATAGGGGACCCACAGCAGCATGGGGTACCCCAGAGCCAGTAAGGGCACAGTATTCAGGGTGCACTGACCCCAGCCCCAGAAAAGGGCAGTTGAGAAGCCCCAGAGAGGGGGCATTGGTGAGAAGCCCCAGTGCGGGTATGGTGAGCCCCAGAGAGAGGGGGCAGCATTGTGAAAAGCCCTGGAGAGAGGGGGCAGCATTGTGAGACAGGACCATGGCGAGCCCTAGCGCCAGAGAGGGCACAAATTGAAAGAGGAAGGGTGCACTGACCCCAGCCCCAGAAAAGGGCAGTTGAGAAGCCCCAGAGAGGGGGCATTGGTGAGAAGCCCCAGTGCGGGTATGGTGAGCCCCAGAGAGAGGGGGCAGCATTGTGAAAAGCCCTGGAGAGAGGGGGCAGCATTGTGAGACAGGACCATGGCGAGCCCTAGCGCCAGAGAGGGCACAAATTGAAAGAGGAAGGGCCCGGAGAGGACAAGGGGGCCAGATTATAAACAAGGCCCAGACCAAACAATGTCTATTCCATCTGCAAGGCTTGGGGCGTGGTAAAGGGGTGGTGGGAGCCATGCATAGCCCATAAGGCTAGGGTGCCCCTGAAGCACCCATTGCAGAGCGGGACCCACAAGGCGTCCGGGAGTCCATGGGGTCAGATATTGCAACAGACCGTGTCCAAGAGGACGTAAGGCAGCCTCCCATATATTTATACTCCATCAAACATGTGGTGGACGAGAAGTGAGGGTGCCCTTTGGGCCAACTTGGCACAGGAAGGGGGCCTTAGGGAGATCACGGCCATCCCGCAGGACCCCGCACTGTGACAGAGCCATGAATCCATTATGTGTTCAGTCCATGGTGTTTAGTGTCTAGCAGAGTTATCAGTTTTTCATAGATTTTCATAGATTTCATAGACATCAGGGCTGGAAGGGACCTCGGAAGATCATCGAGTCCAGCCCCCCGCCCAAAGGGCAGGAAGTCAGCTGGGGTCATAGGATCCCAGCAAGATAAGCATCCAGTTTCATCTTGAAGGTGTTCAATGAAGGCGCTTGAACCACCTCCGGTGGCAGGCTGTTCCAGACCTTGGGGGCTCGGACAGTAAAGAAGTTCTTCCTTATGTCCAGCCTGAAACGATCTTGAAGTAGTTTGTGACCATTCGACCTCGTCATCCCTTGGGGCGCTCTGGTGAACAAACGTTCCCCCAGATACTGGTGGTCACCCCTGATAAACTTGTAGCTGGCCATCAGATCACCCCTGAGCCTGCGCTTTTCCAGGCTAAAGAGCCCCAGGGCTCTCAGCCTGTCATCGTAGGGTCTGCTTCCCTGACCTCTGATCATGCACATGGCTCTTCTCTGGACTCTCTCAAGCTTCTCCACATCCTTTTTGAATTGTGGAGCCCAAAACTGGACACAGTACTCCAGCTGCGGCCTCACTAAGGCCGAGTACAGGGGGAGAATGACGTCCCGGGATTTGCTTGAGAGCAAAAATAAAAATGTTTGTGCACTCCCTGCTCCTCCATTGCAGAAATCTATTTTAATCCGTTTTTAAAAACACACTTATTCTCTAAAGCAATTGGCTCCAAAATGTGGTACCTCTACTTTTGCTATTTACACACTCTCCTTTTTCATCCCTAAAGCTATTTCTTTCGGATTTGGGGGTTCCCAGTTCCTGTCATCTTGCTTTAGTTCAATCTATTCTAGATGGAGCTTTACCTGACGATTGCCTAAAAACGAGGCGCTGAACGCCGCTGCTTAGCGGCGTTCCTGTCAGAGAGTGCATTTTGCACGGGTTCTGTGATTTGGATTGACATACCACTTGTTTCTGTATAAATATGAACTCGCCATTTTCTCAACCTCCTGAAACCCTCAATATTTTGGATCTTGGAAATGGCCCGTCTCCTTATATGGTACTGGAGCAGCCGCTAAAGTTAGAGAGAGAGTTTTGCTAAAAGCTCTTTCCATTCTGGTGTTAGAAAGGAAAAAGGAGAATTGGCAATTGGGAAATTCAAGTGCAACTGCTTTCTCCGCTTGGTTCAGTAGAGGCAGAGTTGCTTGCTGGCATTCAGAACTCACTCTCTATTCTCCAAATAGTTTTGAAAAATAACAGGGTTCAGAAGGATGCCAAGGTGGGCTAAGTGGAGAAACGTGAATGTAGTGGGTAGGGTGCGTGAGAAAGTCTGTTACTAGAAATGGATTTACCCTGATCTTGCAAGCTGCTCTGCAAGGGGGGATTCCTGCCCTGCAGGAAATCAATGGGGTCTGTGGGATGGAAGGGACAACCCAGCTTTTGGCATATTTTCCATACTCTATGGACCCCTGGATTTGCAGTTTAGTACATCTACACAAACAGCCATCTATCTTATTCTCATCCTTCTAGAACCACATGAAGGCTGTCACTCCAGCTCATATGTTATTCAGAGTTAATTCAGTGTCTGCAATTTTAGTCACTATATATGGATAACTATAGGAAGCTGAGTGGGGCTCACTCCGCTACATACTGTACAAATGTTGTCAGACACAGTCTATTATGTCCAAGTATTGTGTCCACATTTTGCAATAGTTTTAAAAAAAGCAGGCAGTAGTTTCCTATTCTTTTGGGCTCACAGCATGTTGTCTGCTGCAAATCTCTATTCACGTTCTTACAGGATAACACAGTGGTGTCACATTCATCATTAAATGAATTAACCGTTAACCCTATATTTACACTCCTGCTATAAACAGAAGCTTAATTTGCTGCACTGACAGTCGGTTGCGTGCCATTTGTATCTTTTCTGTGCTATTTGGTATTTATATAGCACTCAAAAGTCACTAAATGCTTTACATATTAAAAAATACAAGTCCCCATCTGGAAGGGTTTTCCACCTTATAGCTCAATTCTGTATATTCGTGTACTTCTCATAGGCGTTCTGGAAACAGAGGTCTTGCTGAATTAGTTCTTAGGCAGCATTACATATATAGATAATTCCTAATTATGCTATATAACACCAACACCAAGCCCCTCTTTTCAACCATCACAGAATGAAAAGGAGCATTCCTACTTCGGCAGATGACAAAACAAAGCAGAGCAAAACAAATACACATTTTCCAGGGCAGATTTCACAATTGCAGTATTCCAGCTGAGCAACAGCTGGTTGGAAGAACAAAGCTGAATTCTTTTAGGGTATTCATTCGTGACATTCCCAAAAAGGAAGCAAGACAGATGAGGGAGAGATACAGCTCTTTACAGTACCTTGGCTCATCTTCAAGTGGCACTCCACTCTGCATCGGAAAAGAATTGCACCTTGTGTGCAAGAACAAGTGCGATCTTCTTTAGTAATGCTAGGAACCCACCATGCTCAGAGCTGTATCGGAGAGAGAACCAGGATGCTCTGCGTTCAGGCCCAAAGATTTGCCTGTGTCAGCAGTGGGTCACGCTGGACTTTTCTATGGGGCTATTCAAACCTTCCTGGCTGTGGCCTAGCAAGCTGCTGAGGTCATGCAGGCCTGATCCACCTTTGCTGACAGGCAGAAAACACAGACACTCATCACTCTGACTGTAGCACTGCCCAGTGTAGGAGGGTAGCAAAGCCGTCCTTGAGAGAGTGGAAAACAGCACAACTTTGAATACACACTGCTACCCTCTCTTTTGCCTTTGCCCCTGCCTTGGTATAACAAAGAACATTTAAAAAAACCCTTACATTACCATATGCAATTTAAAAAAATCTTGTAGCACTCTTAATTCTCAGTTATTTTTCATGTAGTCCCCCCGTCCCCCAACAGGCTTAGTTTAAAGCCCGGTGGAGCAAGTCAGCCAGTCTGGCTGAGAAGAGCCTCCTCCCTAGGGGAGGTTTGTGTTCCCAGGTTTGTGTTTTGCAGGTGTTTTATAGCTTTCCCTTGAGTTACAAGAATTGTGAGCTCAGAAATGGCATGGTGGTTCTGTGAAAAGTGTTCTCCCATAGCCAATTTGGTATTTCTGTCTTTGAATTCATTCTGGAATGTAGTGGTTGCTTAGTTTCACCCACGCAATTTCAATGAAGTAATTTGGGGCATTAGATAAGACTTACCATATTCCATGATAGCTGTATAGAAACAGAGGGTTCCTGTGGGTCCATTGCAAGAAGTATTGACTGTGCTGGCAAAGAAGATGAGCTAATAGGTTTTTTATTTATTTTTAAGGCAGGGTTAGTACCTCCTTTGGATATAATGGGTCAGCCAAACTTAGCTTTTGCATTAGCATATAAACCATGATGACATGATAAATTAAGATTGGTTTATTGTGGGCCAAAAACTGGAGGGCAGAGGAAGGGAGCCAACAGAATCTAGAGTCTCCCATTTCAAGTTAGAATTCCTATCCAGTTGAGGTGTTCTGTGATTTTTTTTGGTCCCTCCATTTCACCCCACCACCCATATCCCACCATCTTAGACAATCTACATCCAGTTCTCTGTGGAAAAGGGCTTATACAAAAAAAATTGAATCAAGTTATGCTTACTGACTTCCTCAGCACAGGTATCAAAGATTTAACTAGACACTGAGACCTCAGCTCCCAAAGATGATTCCTGCCATAGCTGTAATTATATCTATATGGCTTCCTAGCATTGCTCCCTCTAGCTATTTCCATTTCCATGGCCCTCAACACCATGGAAATTCAACAATACCAATTTTTGTTGAGAAAGTGAGTCTATTTTATGTTATTTTTATCAAATGTGCTATTACTTGCAAACTGAAAAGCACTTAATTTTTAAAAACAAGGAGCATTTTTACACATGCTTCAGGGTTGGCAATGATGCTTTAATTAGAGTGGTTCTCAGACATCCACAGTGTCTCATGTATCAGCCTCTCCATGCTTCAAAATGCTGGTGGGAGTGCTTTAACTAAAGCTCATTGACCAAGCTTTAGTTAAAGCACCCCCGCTTCCATTTTGAAGTGCAGAGATGCTGATACGTGAGATGCAGAGGCTGCTGGAAACATGCTAATTAGCATGCTCCAGCAAACTCAATTACTTAAATCTGCTCTGACACATTGTAATTATGGCATATCAGAGCAGCCTCCCCGTATGTCTACAGGCACCCAAGAGTTCTGCATTGCTGCAGCACTCTGAATAGTGGGGATAGCAAATGGATGGCACTGTAGCCTGTACAGTGGGGCCAGCCCTGAGAATTATAGTACCTGAAGAATTCTAGCTCTATTGGAGTATAGGAATATGTTAAAAATACCCTTCAGTCTTCTCCAAGCAGCTTGATTAATGGAATTATTTGGTATTGGTGGCTTCTGAAGAGAAATTGCTTCCCATCTGATAAAAATCAAGCATAATTACCTCTGCTATGCATTGGTCTTTAAAAGTCACTTTGCCCTGAGGCTCTCACAGCCCCATGTTTCATTTCCAGACCCTGCTTTTTCTGATATACTAAGTTCTTTTGTCATTAGTCATGCTCAAACAGCTTAATAAATGTTAAACAACTTGGAGAAGGAGTAAGGGAAGTGGGGATGGAATGATTTACTGTAATTACATCACTGAGTCTGAGTACAGCCCAATACTACAAGCTAACATCACTAAATCCACTGCAGGTGAGTCTCTCTTCTAGCAAAGAACAATGGAAGTTCCTGCAACTCTGCATCCTTCTTTAGAGCTGCTATCATGTATGAATGGTAGGGTTCAAGAGGAACTATGCGGTGTGAGTTTAATGAACTGGTTCACAAAAATAGGTCAGGAGGTCTACTAGTCCCTTTCATGATTAGAGGGAACCCAGAAGGCACTTCTGCCCCTTTAAGGCCAGAACTTTCTGGGCATGGAGTGCTGGGAAATGTGCGGGCCGGGAGCAACCCGAGCCCTTTTCACGCTGCACGCGGGCTGTGGCCAGCAGCCCGGGCACGCCGGGGTGGAGAGGGAAGGCCTTCGAGCTGGAATTAGGCATGGACGCGTAGCGGTAGTTTAAAAGATTGTTTACTTACACCGAGATGGCAGTGGTGTAGGCTGGAAAGCTTGATTAAGTTGCAGTTACAGACAGACAACACAGACGGTCTCGTGGAGGTTGCTAGGCTCCACGGTGCAGAGCTCCGGATGCTCTGGGTGAACAAGCCACCAAAATAGGAATCGTAAATACGTCTTATAAAAGTTGCGTTCAAAGACGGGAAGAGGTGGGCGGTAGATCAGGCCACCACGCTCCTCTGGATCTCACACAGGGTTTCTATTACCCTGCCGTGTACCCAGAGTCCCCACGAGATGGAAGTGGAGTCCTCTTCGGCTTGGGCGGAAACTGCTCAAGCCTTTTATACGGCTAACAGGCCAATCGTTAGCCGCCACGTGTGAATAATTTAGCACTAGCCAATCACGGGGAACGAATTTGCATACCGGTGGCGGGAACTCTTTTGCACCGTGCATTCCTCTTGCAACATGAGCAATGCACTCTGCAAAAGAAGCTGCAGAAAAGGCGGGAAACTGGTCCCTGCACCGGGGTTTCCTCTGCTACAGGAAACTCTCCCGTTCAATGCTCTGCAACTTGACGGGGATAATTCTGGTGCCGAAGCACATACACACAATCATGCCTTTTGGGTCATGACAGGAAAGAAGGAGTTAAATGCTGAGCCTGACCAGCTAGTCAGCTGACCGGAAGGGGCAGGACTATAAAAGCCCTGGGCAGAGCAGCAGTGAGAAGGGGGAGCAGCTGAAGGGGAAGAAGTGCCTCAGAGAGCTCCATGGAGGAGCGGTCCAAAGGTGGGAAGAGAGGAACCATGGATGCCCCGGAGAGACAGCAGCCACATCACAGCAAGGACATGAGCCGACAGTGGGGAGCCGAAGCACGGACCCTGTGAATGTAAGCTGACATGCTGCTTTTCTTTATCACATTAGCTGGTGGCAGTTATTACCCACAGACTGGACTGTTTATTTTTTTTTCTTTTTAATTAATGAATAAGACCGGCTGTTTGGGTGAGGCTATTAGGGGAAGGAGGAGGCCTCATTTTGGAGACCCACTATGGAGTGGGGACCCCAGCACCAGCGAGGGTGTGGCTTTTGGGGGGCACAGACCCCGGCGCCTGAAGGTACAATCTTAAAAAGGCCAAGGAGATCTGGTGCACCTGGGGTGCAATTTTATTTTGGGTTTTTTTGGACTGAGAAGGTGTGGGTTCGGGGTTGTCCCCTGGTTTTGAGCTTGTGACCCCCCCCCCGGCTGTGGGGCCGGTGCCCAGACCTCTGGACCAGGGGGGGCGGGCTCCAGAATGGAGCAGGAAAGGGGGCCACGAGCCTCAAGACACTGCAAAAGGCTAGAGCCTTGGATCAAACCCTGTTTAGTGGGTTTAGACAGGGAGGCCTAGCAAGAGAAAAACAGGGATCAGGCCCACGTAGGTGAAAGGCCCCAACATACACAATATAATAAGCAGTCTCCTGCTTGCAAGAACATCATCATAATTTCCATCAAGACATGGCAGGAGAGTATAGGGTGGGACATAAGAACTCCAAAGAAGGCTCCAAGGGCGCCCCACATAAGGCACAGATTACCAGGGAAGATGGCGCTGGGGAAGGTGACCTGCTACATTGGTGCATTGGCCGGGAAGTTTCTCATGGTAATGTGTACCCTGAGACAGTGGTTGACTCGAATGAAAGAAAGAACCCTTGGGTCCAAGAAGAAGACAGGAAAGACGGGACAGACCCACATCTCAGATTTAAAGGCACAACAACTGGGGTTGGAATTCATGTGCCAAGTGGTCCAGGGTCTGCAGAAACAAGTAGAAAGACAACAGGCATTGCTAGAGAAGATGGTGAGGGTCATACCGACAAACCAAGCTCCCCCCACGGGCATTTGTGGTATGGTGCCAGGGTTTACCCTGAGCCAAGAGAGGAATGGCCCGCACTTACCGTAGATGTTAGGCTTGAGGGACAGAAAGCACAGGCTATGTTAGATTCCGGTTCAACACACACAATAGTGCAGAGAGACATCTTACCAAGAGGAGAGAGGGAAATGGCGGACCAGATCACCATTCAATGTTTGTGTGGGGAGGCACAAAGACAAGACTGAGTTTGGGTTACTCTGCAAGTGGGCGAGAAAGTACACCGAATGCTGGTCGGAGTGGCTGAGCACTTACCCTACCCGATGATGCTGGGATGTGACTGGCCGTCTGACAGTCATAGCTCAGGCATACAATTTGAGAGGGGTGAGAAAAAATGGAGGTACCCCACAATGCTACCCTAGTCACACTAGGGGGAAAGCCTCTGAGGAGAATTCAGAGGCAAGAGAAGGTCCCAGCTGGAGACCACTTGGAGCAGGGAAAAGAAAGTGCAAGACAGCAAGGTCCGAAGCAGTCTTTGGGAATGATCCTACAACAGAGGCGTTCTCCAGGAGCCTGATCTACCTCTATCAGACGAAGAAGTAGAACAGGAGGTGGATGTGGCACATCTGTGGGAGGATGAACATTTCAGACTGGAACAGAGCAGAGAGGAAGGGTTTCGATATGCCTTCCAGGAACACTTAGCCCAGCGAAATGGGGAAGTGCTGAGACCAGAGCTGATGCAGACCACCCCGTAATTTGAGGTGAGGAATGATCTTCTATATAGAGTCGAACAGAGAAAACATGGGGAAGAGGAAGTAATACAATTGCTGGTGCCTCGGTGATACCGAAAGGCCCTACTGACAGTGGCACATGAACTCGCTATGGGTGGACATTTCGGGCAAGACAAGACCGAGGCTCGCATTAGGGGACGATTTCTTTGGCAGGGGTTCAAATGGGAAGTGGCCAAGTACTGCGTATCTTGCCCCGTGTGCCAAAAAGTAGACCCCAGTCGTCCTCCAAGAGCCCCGTTATTCATAGAATCATAAATGTTAGGGTCGGAAGGGACCTCAATAGATCATCGAGTCCGACCCCCTGCATAGGCAGGA
>NW_005842258.1:825142-825410 GCF_000455745.1 Alligator sinensis | reverse complement strand
ATATCCAACCTCCTCTTGAAGACCCCCAGGGTAGGGGAGAGCACCACCTCCCTTGGGAGCCCATTCCAGAACTTGGCCTCTCTAACTGTGAAGAAGTTCTTCCTAATGTCCAGTCTAAATCTGCTCTCTGCTAGCTTGTGGCCATTATTTCTTGTAACCCCCGGGGGCGCCTTGGTGAATAAATACTCACCAATTCCCTCCGTGCCCCCGTGATGAACTTATAGGCAGCCACAAGGTCGCCTCTCAACCTTCTCTTGCGGAGGCTGAA
>NW_005842258.1:824866-825095 GCF_000455745.1 Alligator sinensis | reverse complement strand
AGCCCTTAACCATACGAGTGGCCCTTCTCTGGACCCTCTCCAGGTTATCCACAGCCCTCTTGAAGTGCGGTGCCCAGAATTGCACGCAGTACTCCAACTGCGGTCTGACCAGCACCCGATAGAGGGGAAGTATCACCTCTTTGGATCTATTCATCATGCATCTGCTGATGCACGATAAAGTGCCATTAGCTTTTCTGATGGCTTCGTCACACTGCCGACTCATGTTCAT
>NW_005842258.1:816018-823673 GCF_000455745.1 Alligator sinensis | reverse complement strand
TTTCCTTAAGGCACAGCCACCCTTCTTGGGCTCCCATCACTTCAAAACTCCTACTCTGCAGTGCGTCCTTGACTAATCACCCGAGTTCATTGAAATCAGCTGTCCTAAAGTCTAGCACTTTCACCCTACTATTAGTACCACTACCATTGGTGGAAGTCCCCTTTGAGTGGGTGGCCATGGATATTGTGGAGCCACTGCCAAAAAGCAGTGCAGGGCACCAATTTATTTTGGTCCTCCTGGACTATGCGACAAGGTTTCCAGAGGCTGTACCTATGCGGACAGTGTCCACACCCAAGGTAGCAGAAGAGTTATTAAAAATATTCTCCAGAGTGGGGCTCCCTAAAGAATTGTTGACAGACCAAGGAACTGACTTTACATCTCGTGTGTTCAAGGGAGTGAGCAAAATGCTGGGAATCAAACACCTAAAGACCACAGTATCCCACTCCCAAACTGGTGGACTAGTGGAGCGATTTAACAGGACCTTGAAACAGATGCTGAAGAAGTTGGTGGTAGATAGCCCCCAGAAGTGGGACCAGATGCTACCGCCCTTGTTGTTTGCGATGAGAGGCACCCCAAGCCTCAACACCCCTTTGAACTGTTATACAGATGGCAACCAAGAGGAATTCTTGATTTGGTTAAAGAAAGCTGGGAAGAACAACGAAGTAAAGACCGGAACCTAGTTCAATATGTGATACAACTGAGAGAACGCCTGGAGTCAGCACGGAGGGAAGCTTTAGGAAATCTGAGGGAGGCCCAAGAGCGGCAAGCAACCCATTACAATCAAGGGGCTCGAGAGAGGAAGTTCGAATTAGGAGACCGCGTAATGGTTCTCTTGCCAGATCAGGAGGGTAAGTTACTAGCACGATAGCAAGACCCTTATGAAATAACACACCAAATAGGGCCTGTAGATTATTAGGTGTATCAGCCAGACAAGCAAAAGAAAAAACAGATATACCACATTAACATGCTAAAGCCATGGCAAGAACAAGAGTGCCTGTACTTGGCCCTTCAACCGGATGAAGCAGAACTAGGACCCTCCCTGAGGGAGAGGGAAGGGGGAAACAAGGTGTAAGTGGCTCCCCGGAAGAGCAGAGGCGGCAGGCAAGGGAATTAGTGAGGGAATATGGAGACGTGTTCCAAGAGGTCCCCGGGGAGGCTCGAGGCATGATACATCGAATAAAGACCCCTCCAGGCCAGGTGATCCACGAGAACTGGAGGCAAATCCTACAACAACTTCAAGGGCAGATAAAGGAGGAACTTGGGATGATGTTAGAGAAAGGCATAATACAAGAGTCCCGAAGTGAGTGGCGCAGCCCCATTATGGCCATGCCAAAGCCAGATGGAAAAATTAGGCTCTGTATTGACTTGCAAAAAGTAAACGTGGTGGCTAAGTTCAATGCGTATCCAATGCCGAGAGTAGATGAAATGGTGGAGAACATAGGGCAAGCCGGCTATATCTCCATGTTGGATCTAACAAAAGGCTACTGGCAGGTCCCCTTAGCACCCAAGGACCAAGAAAAGATTGTCTTTGCCACTCCATGGGGCCTATTTCATTTCTGATGCATGCCATTTGGATTACACGGGGCTGCTGCAACATTTCAGCAACTAATGGACAGAGTCCTGGCTCCGCATGGGGGTTACGCTGCAGCGTATATAGATGACATTATTGTGTATACCGCAGATTGACCGGGGCACTTAACAGCACTGTGGGCAGTATTGCAGGACTTAAGGAAGGTGGGATTGACTGCCAACCCAAAGAAGTGCACAATTGAAAAGGATGAAACACGGTACCTGGGGTTCCAGGTAGGAAGTGGGAAGGTACGACCACTGTTGGACAAGATAGAGGCAATAAGGGAGTATCAAACACCATGAACAAAGAGACAAGTGAGGGCCTTTTTGGGAATGGCGAACTATTATAGGAAATTCATCCCTCATTTCACAGACTTAGTGGTGCCTTTGACCGAAATGGTAAAGGCAGTGACTCCAACCAAAGTGAGATGGACACCAGAAGCGGAAGCAGCATTTCAAAAGGTGAGGGATGCACTGTGTACACAGCCACTACTATATGCACCAGACTTCAATAAACCATTTGTGGTATTGACAGATGCATGCAACTGGGCTATTGGTGCAGTGGTGGTCCAAATCAAGGAAGAAGAACATCCAATAGCATACATCAGTAGAAAGTTACACCCTCCAGAAAGAAATTATGCTACAATAGAAAAGGAATGTTTGATGATCAAATGGGCCATAGAAATGCTCTGATATTATATGCTAAGTCGGAATTTATGTTACTCATGGAAAAGTTACACCCTCCAGAAAGAAATTATGCTACAATAGAAAAGGAATGTTTGATGATCAAATGGGCCATAGAAATGCTCTGATATTATATGCTAAGTCGGAATTTATGTTACTCATGGAACACGCTCCGCTGTGATGGCTACAGAGTATGAAAACCGATAACACTAGGCTGATGAGATGGGCCCTCAGTCTCCAACCATACTGCTTTGAGGTGGAGCATCATCCCAGGACTAAGAATGTAAGTGCTGATTTTTTGTCAAGACACTATGAAGAGGAAAAGGGTCCAGAGGAGAAGGGAAGACCCCAGACAAAAGAGAAGAGTGGGGGTGTGTAACAGGGGATCCTAGCCCTGTCACCAGAAGGCATGTCTGCCCCTTTAAGGCCAGAACTTTCTGGGCATGGAGTGCTGGGAAAGAAGGAGTTAAATGCTGAGCCTGGCCAGCTACTCAGCTGACTGGAAGGGGCAGCACTATAAAAACCGTGGGCAGAGTGGCAGTGAGAAGGGGGAGCAGCCGAAGGGGAAGGAGTGCCTCAGAGAGCTCCATGGAGGAGCGGTCCAAAGGCAGGAAGAGGGGAACCATGGAGGCCCCAGAGAGACAGCAGCCACATCACAGCAAGGACATGAGCCGATGGTGGGGAGCCGAAGCACGGACCCTGTGAATGTAAGCTGACATGCTGCTTACATGTGATAATTCTTTATCACATTAGCTGGTGGCAGTTATTACCCACAGACGGGACTGTTGGGTTTTTTTTAGGGGAAGGAGGAGGCCTCATTTTAGGGACCCACTACGGAGTGCAGACCCCGGCACCAGTGAGGGCACAGCTTTTGGGGAGCACAGACTGCAGCACCAGTGAGGGCGTGGCTTTTAGGGGCACAGGCCCCGGCACCTGAAGGCACAATCTTAAAAAGGCCAGGGAGGTCTGGTGCACCTGGGGTGCAATTTTATTTTGTTTTGTTTTTTTGGACTGAGAGGGTACAGGTTCAGGGTTGTCACCTGGTTTTGAGCTTGTGACCCCCTGACTGTGGGGCCAATGCCCGGACCCCTGGGCCAGGGGCCCAGGCTCCAGATTGGAGCAGGAAAGGGGGCCACGAGCCTCAAAACACTGGAAAAGGCTAGAGCCTTGGAGTCAAACCCTGTTTAGTGGGTTTAGACAGGGAGGCCTAGCTAGAGAAAAACAGGGGTCAGGCCTGCGTAGGTGAAAGGCCCCAACATCCACAATACAATAGGCAGTCTCCTGCTCGCAAGAACATCATCATAATAATTCCCATCAAGACATGGCAGGAGAGCATAGGGCAGGACATAAGAACTCCAAAGGCGGCTCCAAGGGCGCCCCACGTAAGGTGTGGATTATCAGGGAAGATGGCGCTGGGGAGGGCGACCTGTTACACCAGGTTAGGTAGACTTGGGTTGGGGGAGCTAGCTAAGCTTTACTGAATAACTTCCTTCTTCCCCTGATTTTGCAGTAGCACCTCTAAATGTACTAGAGAGCAGTGATTCTCAAACTTTTCTTAGACTCAGAATATCCGTTGGAAAATGCCAGGTCCTGGCTTTCTCTTGTTTTTTTTGACTGTGGAAAATAATAAAGACATTTTTTCTGTTGCAAAGAACTCAGACCGTAACAGGTCAGAATGTTGGTTATGCTATGGATCCCTATTTACCTTGTGAAACAGGTATGTGAACACCTACATGATAATAGTGCATAGTACCTTGCGGTACCCTTTAAAAGGATCTCATGGCACCCCAGGATACCTAGGGCTGAGAATCACTGCCATAAAAAATTCACCATCTGGGAAAATAATGAAGGGTCTTTACTTCCGAGCCTTAACATGCAATAATACTAACATGTTCAGCATTACTGTTGCCCAAACGGCTAGTTTCATACCCCCGGAGGCTTTTCCGATTGACCTCAAAGAGAGAGTCACACACTCAAGCTGGGTCCATTTTAAATTTATTGTTTGCGCAAACAAGATCAACTAGGGGGCTAGTAGCCCAAAGCAGAGTCGACCCCCGGTCTTTGTCCGAGGGTCTTTTTATAGCTTATCTAAACAAAGAACCGTAGCGTGTTATGCACTTATTGGCTGTCTTACAGCGTCTACAAGCTTCAACTGTTTCGTCTAAGTTTCCGCAAAACGTCAAAGTTTCCATGGTTACGTCTAAATTTCCACAGGATGTATAGGTTTTCATGTTAAGCTTAACTTATTATGGGTTATGGTATAGCACCTGTGTGTGCTTTTAACAGGGGGCCTGTGGTAAACTTAATATCCTCTAACAACTCCTTATCTTATATCTTCAATCTATGTGCAGAAGCTAATGCTGACGCCATTTTCAAGCCATGTCGAATACAGAAGCATTTTGCAAAGAAAGCACTATGTCTAAATTCAATCATTATGTCTGACCTCTAATTGTATTTGTACCACAACTCCCCCCTCAAGATGCTTTCTTTCTCTACAGATTTTGATAACCTTCAGCGAGGGCTAGCGCCTGGTAACGTATAAGCATTTCACGATTGGCATCATTCCGAGCAGTTTGTTTTACAATGGACATCATGCAGGGTAGTATACAAGGAAGCAGACAGATATCCGATATTAGTAGTATAAAAGCCATTATACCCTCCTTTAACCATCCAAGCTGAGGAAACCAGTTCGAAAACCAATCAAAGTTCCACCCTTTCCAAGTTTGGACCGGAACGTGTGCTACCTTTTCCATGTCATCTGCTAAGGCTTTTATTAATTCACCATTATCATCAATTTTGACACAACAGTTGGACAAATTCAATTTCCTGCACACTCCTCCTTTACTGGCTAGTAAATAGTCAAGAGCTAACCTGTTTTGTAGTTCTATAGTACGTAGCTGGGTGAGCTGATCGCCGATCAGGCGTAGGGCTGCAGCTGTTTTGTTGGTAACTATTTCTACTACGGATTGGAGTTTAATAATACGGTTTGTCAAGTACGTGGGCTCTCTACCAACTACATTCAGTTCCCAAGTTGCGGGACCATAGTACTGAATAATCCTTTCTGCTGGCCATTCCTCGTCACCCCATTGTTGGCTCCCGCCTTTGGCTATACTCTCAAAGGAATTATCAGCGCTTCGTTTAGCGTGATGAGTATTGGGAGGTATTGTCTTAATACCAGCGGCTGTAGGCTGTGTTATCCAAACACCAGGAATCAGAGCTCCTAAATAACAAGTCCCAGTTCAGTTGGAGGGAAGTTGTCTATATGCCCATTGTCCGCAAATCCACCATAGCCCACAGGCTTTATTTGTGATACTAGAGCGGGAGAACATTAAATCTAAAGTTAATGAGCCTTTTTGGGTATCGCTTCGTGGGTATATGGTGCAATTCCTCCAATGAAATAGAAGCTTACCCAAAAGAGAATGCTGGGAGAAGAGTTTCCATAGGCAGCCACAGTGTTCAAACGTATGGTTTGAGGCACTAATACATGCCCAGGCGTTCTGAGGGGCCGTTCCTTGAGAAATCCTCCAAGTTTCTTAGCATCTTGATTTCCCTACTCCAAACCCCCCTCCTTGCTGAGAAATACATATAGAGCCCCTAATTTTTTCCACTCTAAGTCTTTCTGAACCAGTATACCGAAAGGAGAAATTGAAGCAACGGTTAAAGCCCCAATCTGATAGTATACCTGTCCTATTGAGGGGGATGGGTAGAAAGGGGACTCCTTCCTCACTAGAGGTAGGAGTAAGTGCACACAAAATACAACTATGAGTGGTTAAAGCCCGGGCCGAGTTTTTGAGAAGGGTTACCCAGGAATTTCCCACCCATGGGTTTATAAGTGGGCCCCCAGGTTTCCAAATGGCAGTAGTCCCCAATCTGATAGTATACCTGTCCTATTGAGGGGGATGGGTAGAAAGGGGACTCCTTCCTCACTAGAGGTAGGAGTAAGTGCACACAAAATACAACTATGAGTGGTTAAAGCCCGGGCCGAGTTTTTGAGAAGGGTTACCCAGGAATTTCCCACCCATGGGTTTATAAGTGGGCCCCCAGGTTTCCAAATGGCAGTAGTTGGGAGGCTATTGATAGTGGTGGGTGCAGGCTTAACAGGTTGAAGGCTTGAGGGCCGATATTTGAGGATTGCATTCCAGAGTTCCTGCTCCATCTTGATACACCTAACCATGTGGCCCATATTGGCTACAAATTCTAGCATAATCTCTTGACGAGGACAGCAGTGAGAAATAGGAAATAAGTAGGCTTTAGATATGGAAGACCTGACCTGTTTGTAGGCAGTCTTAGAAAAGGCTACAGACCCGCTTTCTCTGCACTTACAGCAGACAGACATGTCTAGGGCTGCTGAGTTTGATGCATCATAACTGGTTGTGCGCAGACATGTACCTAAAAGAGGTAAGAGTGTTAAGATTAGGGTCCGCATCTTTGCAAACGTAGCTTCAGATCTCCTACTGGTTCGCTTGTCCACTTGTTGGCTTTTTGTTCCCGGGTGTTCTCAGCTTCCGGAGTGATCAGACCCTGGGAGTTGGTGTTTTCCTGACGAAAAAGCTTTACCCTCGAACAGTGAGTCCACTTGTTGCTGTTTTCTAAACGAACAGCCGTGTGTGTAGTCAACAACACCTGGTATGGTCCTTCCCACCTTTCTGCGAGGGGATTCTTCTTCCACTTCTGTACCAGGACTTGGTCACCCGGTTTAAAGTTGTGGATCGGTGTATCAAGCGGGAGGCTCTGGAAGGGTGCAGCAAACCTATGTAGGGAAGACAAAACAGACTGCAAGGCAATAACATGTTTCCAAATCTCGGATTTGCCTAATTCTACAGTAACTGGCTCTCTCCACCCTGCTGGCAAGACCCTGGGAGGCATACCAAACATTAGTTCAAAAGGTGACAATTTAATCCCTCTACGTGGTGTACTGTGAATGCGAGTTAAAGCCAGTGGGAGCGCCTGCGGCCATTTCAAATGAGTCTCAGTACACAGTTTTGTTAGCATAGCCTTCAGTGTTCTATTCATGCGCTCCACTTGGCCTGAACTCTGGGGTCTCCATGGAGTATGGAGCTTCCACCTGATATCTAAAGCTTTGGACACTTCTTGTACTATTTTTCCCACAAAATGATTACCTTGATCTGATTCAATAGATTCAGGCAACAGGAATCGAGGTATTATTTCGTGAAGTATCACTCGTGTCACTGTGGATGCGGTAGCTGTTTTTGTGAGGTAAGCTTCCACCCATCCAGTCAATTGATCCACCAGTACCAGCAGGTATTGGTACCGACCGGATTTGGGCAGTTCAGCGAAGTCAATCTGCCAGGCCTGTCCAGGATACTGGGTCCATGGTCTCCCTCCCATGGGGACTGGTGGTTTTGCGGACTTTGGATTCACCTTTTGACAGGTCGGGCATT
>NW_005842258.1:802372-814557 GCF_000455745.1 Alligator sinensis | reverse complement strand
ACCTCCGGGTGTCTCTCTTTCCAGTGCTCCAAGTCTTTTTGTAATGCTGTTCCAAAGATATGGGGGGATGAGACAAATCCCTGGGGCAGTACTGTCCATAATAATTGAGTCTTATGATATGTGTCCGGATCTTCCCATTCAAAGGCAAACAATTTCTGACTATCTTCATGTAGCGGGATAGAGAAGAAAGCATCTTTTAAGTCTAGTACCGAAAACACCTTGGCATCTGCTGGAACTTGGGTCAGAATGGTGTGAGGATTTGGAACCATAGGGTGATCCACTAAAACCTTTTTGTTTATAGCTCTCAAATCTTGCACTAACCTGAAGGAGGCGCCATCTGCTTTGGGCACACCCAGAATCGGGGTGTTAAAAGGGGATGATCCCTCTATTAACCACACATACTGCTTGAATTTTTCAATCAGCGGCTTCAAGCCCGCGTGAGTGGTTCTCTTCAGAGGATATTGCTTTACACGTATAGGGCCCTCTCCCTCCTTCAGGGGAATCTTGACTGGATTTACGTATTTTGCCCGGGCGGGGGTCCCATCCGCCCATACACACGAATCCACATTTTCCAAAAGTTCAACCCCTTTGGTTTCTGGTCTCATCTTGGCTGTTCGAAGGGCCATTTGGTAATTTGAGCCCTGTTTTACTGGCAGCCGCACTACAATTTGATCCTCATGGAAGAAAATTTCAACTTGCAATTTTGTTAACAAATCTCGCCCCAGGAGAGCTACTGGGCAGGCCGGGGAAACTACAAAAGCATGTTCCAACATATTATTCCCAATCTTCGTGAGGAGGGGCTCACACACAGGCAATCTGGTTCGCCTTCCCTCTATCCCTTCTACAGTTACATGCTTTCCATTTTCTTTAGTTAGGGGGGGTTTCACGGGAATCATGGAGAAGGTGGCTCCAGTATCCACCAGAGCTTCATAATCTCTGCCACCAACCCTTATTCGTATCATGGGATCCTTCCGGGCGTTTGCCCACAGGGCGGTGGCCTTGGACCCTGGTCCCCTTCAATTAGAATCTTCCCCTGAGGATTCCGCTCTCATTTGGCAGCTCCCCGATTGGGTTTCCTTCCTCTTATCCTTCAGTTTAGGGCAGTCCCTTTTCCAATGTCCCTGTTCTTGGCAATATGCACATTCGTCAGGCTGAAGTCGGCCTTTTCCTTTCTTCTCCCCACCTCAGGTGTCTCCTTCCATCCCCTGCCTATGGTTGCAGTCTTGCTTAAGGCAGCTGCCAGCATTGCCATCTGCCTCTACCCGCGCTATTCTTCCTTCCTCTCTGCTACCTGATCGCGATTTCCATAAACCTTATACGCAATTTCCACGAGTTCTGAAAGAGGCTTTCCCGGCCCCCCTTCAGCCTTTTGCAACTTTTTCCATATGTCTGGGGCCGCTTGTCCCATAAACAGCATGTTTACCATGTGCTGATTTTCTGTGGCCTCAGGGTCCAAATTACTGAATTTTTTAAAGGCGTCATACAACCGTTCCAGAAAACTCGAGGGAGACTCATCCTTTCCCTGATGGACTTCGTATAATTTAGAGAGATTAGTTATTCGTGGTACTGCTTTGCCCAGAGCTTCCACTATAATTCCTAAGTACCTACTGTTTCGCTCTCTTCCCTCCGTCGAATTGTTGTCCCAATCGGGACTCTCAATAGGACATATGGTCCATATATCCTCTCCCTGCCCTTCAGCTATTCGTTCCGCTGCTCCTTGCACCAATCGCCTTTCCTCAGAGGTCAAAAGGGTATGTAACATCATCTGAACATCGGCCCAGGTGGGACGATGAGTTTGCCCTACTGACCGAAACAAGCTCTGCATTTTCTCGGGGTCTTCTCTAAAAGAAGGATTTTGATTTTTCCAATTAAATAAGTCCGATGTGTGGAAAGGCACATAGACAAAGGTGGGTTCCTCTCCTTGAACTGCCACTTGTCTCATCGGACACTGGTATCAGGGATGTTTATTGCGGGTGCTACGAATGGATCGGATTGGTGGTGGTGGTGGTTGTGGTGCCAATGTCCACCCATCCCAGTATTCGCGACACCATTGAGGATGCCAGCAGCCCGATGGCCAAGGATAATCCGGATCGGGATCCGGGTCGGGACCCTGGGAGTTGTCTTTCCCTTTGCACTCATAAGCCGGGGGGGGCTGTTGCCAGGAGGCTCTTTGAACTTCCTTCCTTCTCTCCCGGAGTGTTGGGGTCGATTTTGGATGACGCTGAGGAACTCCCTGGGCCTTCCCCTCCTAAAGTACTAGGACTCGCTAGGGATGTTGCTGAAGATCTCTCCGGGCTGCTGGAGCTAGCTTGGGGTGAACCTCCCGAGCTTCTCTCTCTCGAAGCATTGGTATTGGCTGGAGACGGTGCTCTATTACTGTGCCTTAGTCCCTGAGTCAGATTTCCCTCACTACCAGAATCGAGAAGGACTTGGGGCTTTTTCCCAGTGTCTTTTGCCAGTAACATTTTACACATTTTTCCTTTACACCTTTGGACCCATGGGGGAATGGGATTCATTACAGTTGTAGCCCAAGAGTCTATATATGGGTATTGATCCCAATGACCATCCCTCGTTACCACCTTCAACACCGCATTAGTCAATCCTATGTCAAAAGAGCCTTCCTCCGGCCACCCTACCTTAAAGGTTGGCCATTCCAACTGACAAAACTTTACTAAGTTCTCCTTTGTCATGGTTACCCCGTATTCTCCCTTGAACTTGTTAAAATTCCTTAGCATGCATCCTAATGGGGTTGCAGAGTTTTCTTCTCGGGAGCTATCCAAACCCATTGTGTCAACCAGTATACAAACTCAATCAGAGTCCTGTCCGCTGAGTCACGAGGTTCCAGTTGAGCCCCCTTGCGATCGACGCTACCTCATCAGGCAGAATCGGGGCGGCTAGACTCAACTGTAGTCTCAGACTTGGTCAGCAGCTCATGTTTCTAAAGGGAGTTTCCAGGCCTAACGTCCACTGAGTCATGAGGTTCCAGTTGAGCCCCCTTGCGATCGCCGCTACCTCACCAGGCAGAATCGGGGTGGCTAGACTCAACCGTAGTCTCAGACTTGGTCAGCGGCTCATGTCTCTAAGAAAAATTCCCGGATCTAACGCCCCCTTCTAAGCACCAAATGCCAGAACCATTCTGGACTTTCTCAACAATCCCCAAGTTCCCTGAAGGATTATTCAAGTGACACAGATAAACCGAATACTCACTCTGCCGAACCCCTGGCGCCGTTTCTTCGGTCCCACTCAGCCTGGGTGACTCATTTAAGGAGCGCCTTTAACCTTCCGGGTGTCCCGACTCACGTACCCAGGGACCGTGACAGACTCCAAGAATGGTCTGGTGCGTACTTCACGGACCCCTTTGCCGGTCTCGTCGTCCGACCCCGGAGTGGTCCGAGAGCAGCTCCTGGCTGGCTCACCAAATTGTTGCCCAAACGGCTAGTTTCGTGCCCCCGGAGGCTTTTCCAATTGACCTCAAGGAGAGAGTCACACGCTCAAGCTGGGTCCATTTTAAATTTATTGTTTGCGCAAACAAGATCGACTAGGGGGCTAGCAGCCCAAAGCAGAGTCGACCCCCTGTCTTTGTCCGAGGGTCTTTTTATAGCTTATCTAAACAAAGAATCGTAGCATGTTATGCAGTTATTGGCTATCCTATAGCATCTACAAGCTTCTACTGTTTCGTCTAAGTTTCCACAAGATGTCAAAGTTTTCATGGTTACGTCTAAATTTCCACAGGATGTTTTAGGTTTTCATGCTATGCTTAACTTATTATGGGTTATGTTATAGCACCTGTGTGTTTTTTTAACAGGGGGGTCTTTTATCTTATGTCTTCAATCTATGTGCAGAAGCTAATGCGGAAGCCATTTGCAAGCCATGTCGAATACAGAAGCATTTTGCAAAGAAAGCACTATGTCTAAATTCAATCATTATGTCTGACCTCTAATCGTATTTGTACCACATTACCTGGGAGATTACTTGAGCAAACTTTCCAACCAGGAAAGTTTGGGGGATGCTGCTGCCCAAGGCCCAAAAGAGGTGGCCTGGGAAAGAAAGCACCTGTTAAAATTTTGCAATTGGAGATGACTTAAAACCAGGTCATGCCTGAAGGTTGGAATGACTGAAGCATCTTGCATCATCCATGGATATGAAAAGCAAATTCACATGGGTGTGAAGGACAGACATGGAAAAATCATATCCTTCAAAAATCCCTCAGCAGGCCCCTGTCAGTGTTTGGACACTTGTGGATGTTGTCCTGGCTTGTCTAGCCACAAAAATGTCAAGCACAGCCATTTTCCTTGTCAAGAGTTTAACCAGCCTACTCCAATGGATCCCTTGTGTAAAGCAGAAAAAAGGCCTTCTTTTCCTTTTCTAGTGATCTGTCTCAAAATTCTGAATACAGGAAGGAAGCACACATCAACAATAAGACACCATGCTAAGGGGCCTCCTTCAGTTTAACCAGAGCAGTGTACCAATTCATGCCATTTAATTACTGAATCATCTAATATTAGGCATTCAAAGAGCTGAAAAATAAGACAGAATGGCTTTTATAGAACAGCTGGTTTTCTGGTACCATTCTTTGACTAATGTTTTTCATCTGTGAATTGTGATTAAAGGGGAAAAATGAATATAACAATGGGAAATTTTCCAAAGCTGTTGATAAGATCTTCCCCTGTCTGGATTTGTCTTTTAAGCACTAGACTCGTAATCAACAGAAAGAGGAAACAAAAAAGCTTCCTTCCTTAAGCTGACCTGGTTTTAACTAAGATGTGATATTTGCCTTTCACAAAATACTCTCATCACAAACTATGTAAGAGCCATTTCTTTTCAAAACTAGCATGGTCTCTGGCTTCCTCCAGTTGTTAGACTAAATAATAACAAGAGAGAAGCACCCTTTACAGTCACACAATAGCATATTATAAAGCCTTCCCTGCTTTGCTCAGATAACACAGCATCAGTAGTACATGTTCAGTCCGCCTTACCAGAGCCACAATTGTTTACATTCAATTCAAGAGCATGACATTTCTATAGTAACCTACATTTAAAATTTTAAAAAGCCAGCTCTTCAAAAAGTCACACTAATTGCAGGTTGCCAGTAGCTGTCCATGTGTTTCCAAAACTACTAATCTGTCCTTATGCATCTTTTGGAGAACTTTAACTAGAGATGTAGTGAAAAGTGGTTCAAATGAGGGGCTTGTTAGGGTCATTATGTTAGCATGTCCCTTACTGGGTGTGGGCACTCAGGAGGCATAGAATCATGGAGTTCTTTCCTCTTCTGTTTGCAGATAAGGCTTGTCCCCATCCTGTAAAGAATAGGCAAGAGAGTTAATAGTGCTGGCCCATAGTTCTGAGACATCTACAAAGCTAGATGCACACTAGTGCCTATTTACAGTTTCCAGGACTGCCCCTGCCTCTGGCTTGGTAATGGTTGAATGATTCCCCTGAAGATGCCTTCAGTGGAGGTTCTGCTATGGGTAGGGGATGAACTGCATAAGTTAGTGTTGGCTATTAGGACTATCTATGGGGACCTTTTGGTAAAGGGAGATAAGGAAGAGAGGACAAATTAAAGGAACCGGAGATAGAAGACATGCAGCTGACCAGTGAGACAGGCCCATTGCTTTCATAGAGGTGCTGCAACAAGCCTGCCCCCATATATATAAAGGAGCAAAAAAAGAAATTAAGAGTAAATGTGTTTAAAGGCACCCAAAAGTAGCTGAGTGAAGTCACAAGCCCAGACTTTTAAAGATAATAGGTGCCTAGACATGCATATAGCTGCTCAGTGAGATTTTCCTTTATTTCAGTGCGGGAGCTTTGGAAAATTCCACTGAGTGACTCTCTACTCCTTCAGGTACCAAAGTACCTTAAAAACTCCCTCTCCAGAAAATGGTGCATTGTCCTTTTGGCTTCTTCCAGCCTGCTGCAGGCTTGCACCTGTATACCATATACAAGGCAGGTAACAACTTATGGCTGTCAAAGATCTGTGAACATGTAGAAAAGGGCTAAAGTTAATAGAATTTATCTTCTGAGATGCATACCTAGAACTGTGTGTGTTTATGGTGCTGAAAAGGGTTAGAAATGCTGGTAAATCACCTTGCTGCTTTTGTTTGCATAGCAGCAAGTCTGCTGTGCCTGCTTTTTTCACCATCTAATTTTCCATTGCAGTTCTGAATGTCTTTCTGCTGGACTGTTGAGGTTTTTTCCACTTTCTTCAATCGCTGCTTTTAGGAAATAAAGCTCTTGAAAGCAGTTGTGCATGGGTATGGCAGGCTGCAGCCACTGCCACACAGCCAGCTATGTGATAAAAGCGGGATGTGCAAGGAAGGGGGAAAGGAGAGAACCTGCTATGCACTTCAGCTATTCCTATGTCCATAAAGCCCTTGAGTGATATATTTAAATAGGTTTTCCTCTGGAAGCCCAAAAACCGCCACTAGAGAAATCTCCATATCCTTGTTATTTTTTACTTTAGACTCAGACCATTAAAGTAATGGTCACACAAGTTAAACAAGTGTGATTTTTAAACCAATATAAACCCACTTATTCTGGAATAGGAGAATTCATGTAGAGGCATTACTGGATTACTGGAATTACTAGACTGGTATAACTATATTGGTATAACTGGTGAAGCTTTCTTATGTAGCCAAGTGCTTGGAGAGTACAGCTTATTGTAATATAAAAGTGCTAACCACTGAATAATTTTCACTTCTTCCTGACCTCACAAAGCTTTGCATTCAAGAAATTGCTAGGATAGGAGAAAGGGATGTAGATCAAAGGGACAAGGTCAAAGGCAATCAATCTTATATTACAGCTACATCAAGCTGATAGCTCAAATATCCTGCCCACAGTAAAGGAAGTGTTGAATCAAATGCATTTTTGTGCATAGTAAGCTTCCTGGTCTAGGTCTTCTAGCTGTCATGAGAAACTAAAGTGTAGCTGGACACTCTTTTCTGTAAACATCCAGAAGGCAAAACTCCTTAAAAGGAAGCTTCCAGTAATGTGTAAAATTGGAATTCTTCACCCAAGTGAGATATCAGCTGTTGGCCACATTTAAGGAAGAAAGGACCTTATAATTTCCATGCCGCTCTTTGTTCTGAAAATTGTAATGAGAAGTTACTAACACAAGTGCAAATGTGACCTTCAGCATAATGATGGAAATGAGAGGAACCTAACTGTTCCTTACTGATCCTTAAATGACTTTCCAATGGTGCATAAAACTTCAGCTACCTGTACCCATAGCTCTTGCTGGACAGGATGGTCTGTTATAAAGTTGGAATGTGCTAGTGCAGGGTTGGTATCCTTTGGCCCATGGGCCAGATACAGCATTTGAATAGACCAAATATCACTCATTGCAGCTCAGGGAATCAGCCCAAGTGGCAGAGGAGGCAAACACAGGGTCTTAGTGCCTGCCTCTGCTGAGAGGCAAGAGGCTCTGGGGGTGCAACATAGAGCTAGGGCTGTTACAAGCAGCAGCCCACAAGACATTGCCACTCAACCCCTGTGCTAGTAAATGAATCCAGCTAGACTAGGATAAGCCATGTACACACAGTTAGAGGATCAGTTAGAGCTCTTGTTGCATAGCAAAAATGACTGGAAAGCGTAGTGTTGAGACACAAAAGCAGAGCAACAGAAAACTTCAAAAGCAAACAAGATACAGGGCTCACACTGAAGTTTATGTTTCCCAGTTAGGCAGAAAGGTGAATGGGGTCACTAGTCAGTCAGAGGTTCATAATGAGGCTCTGAGGGGCAGTCAGCCTCAGTGGACATATACAGTGGACATGCACAATGCTAACAGATTTTACCCAGGCAGGGTAAGGGCAGAATTTCATACAGTGGTTGTCTAATATGATACTGAAGTCCCATGAACACAGATGTCACTGGGAACAATTGGCAGCTTTTGTGTTGTCAGAGGTGGTAAAATTAATGAACACGAAGGTGATAATACAATTCATTCATATGTATTTCTCTCCCAAGAGCTTTTTTCCCAAGCAAGTTTCTGCCTGGTTTATCCCAGCCGGTATACTATTCCTCTTACCTAGTATGGGTTTTAATGATTATTTGAACCCTTAAAAGCATGCGGAGTAAGTGGTCATGTCCACATGACATTTGGTTCCCTGGGGATAACTAGCAGCAGTACTTGTGCTGCCACTAATTGTCCCCGGGAAACGCCTGTGCCATGCACCCTGTGGTGCATGGCAGGTTACCCTAGCTGTGGTAGGGGAGGCTGGGGCCTCCAGCTCTGGCTGGTTAGCCCCCTACTCACAACTTGGATGTTCTTGTCATCAGTCCTGGAATCCTTTAAAAATGTATATGAGATGAGGCACAGGGCAACCTGGTCCAACTTTAGCTCATGGAGGGCAGGGTCACATTAATCATATGTGACAGGCTGAGAGAGGGGTGACAGAGGGATTCTGAGTGAACTGTTTGATGATGTTTGCCAGACATTTAAGGCTGGTGAGGAAACAGCAATCACTAGAAATAGGAAAGAAAAGTGCAGCTCTTCTATGGGAGTGAAGAAGAAGTCAAAATGTGTTGCCCTGTGGGGTCAGGCCAACTCTCAGGATCTCAATATTGCGCTGTTAGACAGGAGGGTGTGACACAATTGCACATATACAAACACACAGATCAATTGGGTGCATACACACACACACACTACCAGCTCAGGCACATACACATCCAAACCAGCCTAGGCACATGCATACCTATCACCAATTCAAGCACATACCCTACAAACCCCAAAAGTTAGACACAGATCACTAATTTGTATATCATGCACACAATGACATATATACACACACACACACTCACCAGTTCACACACATACAACCCACCTACACATACACACAGGTAAGTTCCTAACTTGGATGGTACAGTGTGTATGTGTGTGCTTGGGGTACCTGGGATACTTGAGGGAAGGTTCACATGAGAGAGAGAGATTTAAAGTGTAAGGAGTGAAAGTTGCCAGAACCAGAATTAGAATTGGTGGACTACAGAGACGCTGGCTGAGGAATTGAGGCTTGGGTTTACTTAAGGTAGACTGGGGCTGGAAACTGAGGGAGGCAGCTAAGATATTGGTGGGGGGTGTGCAGATAACTGGTGGCAAGGAGGAGACAGCCAGGAAAGAAACTGAGGCAGAAACCTGGTTGCTCAGGGGAAAAGTGTAGAACTTGTGCATGCTACCATGCATTAAAGAAAAACAACAGCAACAAAAAAAGCCTCTTCAAACAGCACTTATACATTTCACACACACAGCTCACACTTCAGTGCAATGGCTAAATCATTCAACACCTTTAAAAGAATAGAATCATGCAAAGGAGAGTAAGTTCTTACAAAAACTGTTATCCAGTATTCATTCTGCAATGCAAAGGTGAGAAAACTAAAACTATAAAAAGGCTGTTATGGCTTAATTTTGTTTTGCAGATTAATTATGCAGCACTTGAAAAATGGAAAGGTGTGGCTTCACCTCTGACCAGCAGAGTTAAAATCTCTCCATTTTCCTTTATCATCATGGGATACTCTTTAGGCAATCTAAATTAATAAAAGACTTGCCACTTTCAGATGGACACAAGATCAAGTGTACCAGTTAGGTTTCACATTCACAGTACATAAGAAAATACACATGGAAGGAAAAGTAAAGGGTTAACTTAACAAGGATTTATTCACAGGAATACATGTAAGTAGAGAAAAAACACAACAGAAAAGCTAAACAAATGAAATGAAGAGGATCCAAACCAACTTTCACTCTGTAGCTTTTAACTTGCACCCTTGTGCATTTAACTACGACACAAAGGGCCACCAACATGCGCCAATACAGTGTAGATACCCTGCATTACATCCATTAACTTAAACATCTCTAAGATCATGCTTTGAACAAAAAAAAGAAAGCATAGAAGGTACTATGTTGAGTGGGAATAAACACAAATATAGCAATCATGTCATCAATTTCTACAATTGTCTTTACGTGCCAACTAACATTTATGCAGCCTTTAACAGGTCTTACCATTACAGGCCATTCAGTAGAGGCCTGCTACCATTGTATTTCAATCATTCCCAATCACTCTCATTCATTCCGGAACCAATTTACATGGGAGGGATACATGAATCATACAGGTGCGACACAGGGGATGCCCGCGCAGAGGACACAAAATGGAGGCTTGGCATACAAAATGGAAACTTGACGTGACTTGTGCTAACTTACATATATAGGCCTAAAACAGTAATCACACAATATAAAAGCAGTACAAACATAATAATTATCACTTATAAAATAGTGGGTATCGATATCAAAATAGCAGGAGACTTATTTGCAAAGAGAGGAGAGAAAAATAAAATTTACTACCTAAAATAAAATGTTAAAGCTTATCCTACATCTTAGCTTACTTATACTTATCTATAGGGAATAGAGAGGGAGAGAAAAAGTCAGAAATGGTTGGGGAAGGGGAGGGAATGCATTTTAAAATAAACTAAAAAAGAAAAACTGGGGGTTTTGCTACAAATGTATACAGTGTAGTGGTCCACAATGACTTGAAAAAGAGTCAGTACTGAGGGAGACTGCATGCAATGAGTACTGCCATATTTCTTATTCAGATGGGCTGCACTACCTATCTTCATGATAGATTCCCAGCAGTATTCTTGCCTAACATGGGCCATATATTTTAGTCATGCTTAGTGTTGGCTACATTTAATCAGCTTCAGAGATGGCTTCCATTACTAAGCACATTCTGCTTTTGGCAGCAATTTAATGATAGATAATGTATTAAATGAAGCTTCTTTGTATACAAATATAAGACAAGGGACTTTCCCCCCATGTTTTTTGGAGGAAATAAAAAACTTAGTCCTGTATTTGAGTAAACTGGAAATTCTTCTATAAATAGCTTTGATCTTTCTAAACTACTTTGTTCTGTCAATATGTCCCCAGATCCAGAATACTTGTAGGAGGTTAGTAAAGAATCCATTGAAAAATAGGGTAAAATATCAATGTTTAAGGAAAAGCATATTACTAATAGGTATTTTCATTGATTCCCTTTCCTTCTCAGTAATTAAAAAGAATTTGGGGAACATGTTGCATCAGAAACAGTCAGTTTTATTAACGTTGCTAGCTAAAAAAGATGAGATTAGGTGGTACTATTGGCAATTAAACAAAAACTTTCCCCCTTAATTACTTGAGCTGTTCTTTACCACAGTGCACCAACTCTTATGAAGTTCTCTTTAGACCCTGGGCTGTCAGTCCCCAGAATTACTCCTTCTATGATGTGTTCAGCACCTCTCATTCCCAGTGAGTCAAACTCCAAAAACCTTATTCAGAGCTATATCAGACTGCCATTTTTAACCAGCTCTGAGATCAATAGACATTGCTACTTAAAACCTGACAAGGACTGACCTGCAACTTTTTCACTTGGTCCTCCTTCAAACAAACCCCTGTTAAGTTTTTAATGAGAACACATTTTGGTTCTACAATTATTGTTTTAGAATAGTTAGCATGTCTTTTGTTTTATGGCTTCCAATGAGGTTTTCCTTAAGGATGAATACATGCTAGTGTAGAGGGGCCAGTTAGTTCATAGATCTCATTCAGCTCAAAGGGACTTGAGAGCCCTCAAAATCTCTGATTAAGGAGGCCTGCATGGAAACAAATCGCCCCTTCAGTACAAAAAAGATACGGATATTTCACATCCAGGATCTTGGTCATATCATCAAGGCTGATCTGAGTCTGAGAGAATTAAGACTGCCTCATGATCCAAGATCAAACTGCATTTTATTAAGCCTGCTTTTCTTGTGTGAGGGAATTGCTGGTAAGCTTGAGAGGTTTATTCTGGCATTACTATAAAGGTGGTGGTGATAGCCACAATTCTGTTTTACTTGTTGCTATAGATACTTTTTAATGAATGTAATTGTGCAGCCACTGTCTTCAGAAAGCCTGAAGCAATGGCTATGGGAAGAATGGCCCAAATACCTCAACAGGGTTTTAAGACTTGCTTCTTTGTAGGGTCTTGCTTATTCATCAACTACACTAATTCAGTTGCTGGGGTAAGTAATAGGCCTTCCTGCTGCTCTCCCTGGCTCTCCAGGGGGTGAGAAGGAGACTGCAGCTGCTCTTCAGAAAGGATTCTTTTTCCTATTCCATAGATTCATAGATGTTAGGGTCAGAAGGGACCTCAATAGATCATCAAGTCCGACCCACTGCATAGGCAGGAAAGAGT
>NW_005842258.1:797654-801139 GCF_000455745.1 Alligator sinensis | reverse complement strand
CCTGGGCCCTGGCCCCACGAGCGTCAAAATTTCCCCGCCAGTGGCTGTGCAATGACATCGGCCAGTGCCTTCCGTACCCTCGGATGGAGCTCATCCGGGTCTGCCGACTTAAAGGCATCCAGTTCCTCCAAGTGACTCTGCGCTACCTCAGGGTCTACGCATGGTAGTCTGGCGCCTTGCTGCTGCCTCTCTACAATCCCAGTGAGAGACTTGTCTCTCTTGCTTTCCTAAAGTCTAGCACTCTCACCCTACTAGTTACCTTACCCACTCGACGTCTTATGAAGAATTCTATTATTAGGTGATCACTGTCCCCCAGATGGCCACCGATCTGTAGGTCCCCTACCATATCATCCCCCGTTGCCAATACCAGATCCAGTAAGGCATTCCCCCTAGTGGGACCATGTACCTCCTGCGTCAGAGGAAAGTACCCCCTGCATTTCCATTGAATGGGGATGTCAGTGGGGGCCAATAGTGTGCTGTATCAAGGGCCCAAGATTGTCCTAATCCAATCCTGATCCTCTTGGTATTTCAGAGCATGAGGCTGGGGTTACCTCACTTGTGAACACTGTGTTGTACAACATGTGCATGTTCTGTAGCACTTTAGCATGATTGCCATGGTGTGTTTGTCTAAAACAAACAAGATGCACTGAAACTTTCCCTTTGTGGGAACCAAAGAGCTTGTATCGCTTGTTTAGGAAGAAGCACAAGGCAAGCTGTTTCTGTTTAAAGGAAAGTTTCAGTGGCTGTTGATGACTTTTCCCACAGTAATTGAACATAACGTTTTTTTTCAATCGCTTTGTCAGATAGATTGCTTCAGGAATGAAGCAAGGTTTGAATTGAACTGGGTGTTGATTGGCACTGCCCTCTTCACTGGGTGACTCCATGCTATTGTGCAGCACAATGTATTTTGTGGAAAAAGGAAGTTGTGATGGCTGCATTGTTCCCCTCAGACACTCATATCTTGAAAGAAAATAAATCTTAAAAGCAGACATGCAAGCAACAGTTCATGAAATGGAATAAAACTGGACACTTAAGAAGCCGTACACTTGATGAACAAGTGTATATGTAGACTTAATTTTAGGTACTTGAGGAGAGAAGTATTGCAGCCCACGGAGTATAACATTGCTAGTAGTCATGAAGATTGTGGGTCTAGTCCTGAATATGCTTCTGATGTACTGCCTGATCCTAGACAAGACATTATGTACTCATATCTGTTTTCTCCTCTAATGTATTTAGGTCGCAAGCTCCTTGTTCAGGGCCTGTCCTCACTGTGCTTATTACTTGGGGGTCCAGTCTTGTAGAGGGCCTCTTGGGCATGTCTACACAAAATGCAACTGCACAGTAGCATTGGCGGGCATTAAACGTTACACGATGCTATTGCGCTGTAGCATCTGAAAAAAACTGTGTGGTGATGGTACTTCACAGTAATGCTGGTTACTGTGCAGTCATTTAGTACTTGCATAAGCATTACTTATGCGCAGTAACAACTGTGCAGTCCACCGCCTGTGCAGATGTGGCCCTTGATGCTAATTCAACGGGTACCTCATTTGCCCATCAGTAAGAAAGGACAAATGACCTATTTCAATATTGTAGCAAAACATTCTGCTTCTATCCAGAAAGAAAACAAAGTACTTTTAAAAGAAGTGATAAATAAGCCTCTTATGCAATGCCAATTTTAAGTGATTATTATTATAATCCTTGTGTAGATAACTAACTTGATAAAGGACTCAGGCCATTTAAGTGAGGTTATGTGATGGCTGCTGTGAGCCTAACTAACCCTAACTAGGGTGAACTTGTAGGTAACAGGAGAGAGTACTAGCACTGATTTACTTGGTCAGCAGTAAGGTTCAGGGAGAGATTATAACTTCATCACTACCACAGTTAGGGAAGAACAAGACTGCTTTATGGGTGAGCTTTATGATGATGGGTTGAGTACCACATAACTTTTCTTTCTACTCCTAATATAGTTTGGCAAACTTATCAATGAGTAAGCTGTGGCAAGAAGTGAAAATAATTGATGTTAAGTTTTGTTCATACTCATCCACGCTTATTCTGATAAGGATGACAATGGAATTTTTTTGTAACTTTGTAATGCCTTTGTGACTGTAAACAAGCCATCAGCACCTAGAACACAGGACTGAGTTTTATATTGTCTGATGATGCCTACCTGCTTGTTTCAGGGCACAGGCTGTGATATGAAAATTTGTAGTGAGTAAATCATGTAGCAAAATGCATTTTCTTTTATCTGTCTGTACTTGAAGATTCTATCAAAAAGAATGGGGAATTTGGAGTGCTACCCTCTTGCTTGGGTCTGCCAATGACTAGTTGTCACCTTAAGCAAATTACTTACATTTTGATATTGTTGTTGACAATGACCAGAAGTGTGGTAACTAAATGTCCTGACAATGAACTCACAACTGAACCATGATACAGGCAGGCTGTGCTGCATTGCCCAGCCACTTGTTTCCATTTATAATGGTGAGATCAAGTCATGCTTCAGCTTTCTTAGGATGTTATCACATTGTAAATGGGTCTCCCATCACAGCTGTTGGGAATAAAGGACTCCTGTTTACTTCTGAGAGGGTAAAACAATAACATGGTTAATTAAAATGAGTAACCTGAGATCCTCACACAAAAATTGTTATATATTGACAACAATTATGACTTGTAAATTAATAAAACATTCATCAGGACTATTTTATAGTAGCTCATATCAAGTTGTTTTTTTAAAAGAAAGATTCAAATTGAAATTAAATGTGATTTTCCTTGTTCAGTTTATGATCTTGCCTTCAAACCTGATTATCCAGATTAACCTGAGAGGATAAGGTCCATGTTTGCCTCCTCTTACTAGTAATGTAGATTGGAATTTGTAAGAATGCCACATGAGGACACTTCAAATAACTAATCTAATCTCTAAGTATCTCCATGAAGCTCCTCTGATCTGTTAGCTTGGAATATTAATGGCAGAATGTCAGAGACACTAGATCTTGAGACCTACAAAGAAAGAGGTTATCCTTCATAATATCCAAGGCCTGAAAACTATGTCACGGCAGGGTCCGACAGGAGGGCCGTGATCTCCTCGAAGTCCCTCGCTCCGTGTCAAGGCCGGCCCAAGGCACCCTCTAATTCTCGCCCGCCACGTCTTGTTGGAGTGTGTGTATATACCTCCTCAGACACCCTAGCCTTATGGGCTATGCGTGGCTCCTACCAGCCCCTAATACCACGCCCCAAGCCTCGCTGATGTAATAGACGTTGGTGTGTCTGCACGTCCGCTTCCTGGGCTCTCTCTACAATGGCGCTCCCCCTCTTTGGGGCTTGCCGTGCCCACCTCGGGCTTCTCAATAAACCAACATGGCACTCCCCCTCTTTGGGGCTTGCCGTGCCCGCCTCGGGCTTCTCAATACTGCCCCACTCTGGGGCTGGGGTCTATGTACCCCGCATACAACCCGGGGTCTGTTCCCCGCCCGCAACCCACTGGTTGCGCT
>NW_005842258.1:796829-797526 GCF_000455745.1 Alligator sinensis | reverse complement strand
TCTGTTCCCCGCCTGCAACCCACTGGTTGCGCTCAGGGGCCCCACCTCTCTGGGGTCCCTATGAGGCCTCCTCCAACCCCTACAGCCTCACCCAAGCCTCTGGTATAACATGTAAGCCGAACATAAATTAGAGCCTCCTGGCTGTAACGCAAACATAAAGCCTCCTGGCTAAACCATAGTGCCCAAACCTCTCAGAGCTGCCATCCTTCTCTCAGCTAGAGCAGTTCCTACATCACTCGCCTCCTAGCTCCAGGAGCTCCTGCCCCTCTGGCTGCTGGCAGGGAACTGCCAGCCTGGTCTCAGCCCTGGGCTTTATAAGGGCCAGGCCCTGCCTCCTACAGGCAGCTGGCTCTCCTTAGTTGCCCCGGCAACCCGCAGCTGTGCCCGTTACCCTGGCAACCCTCATCTGGGCTCGTTATGTCCTGCCAGGGCTCTCTCTCCCTGGCAGTTTCTCCTCCCTAGGAGCAGAGCACCGAGGTGCTCTGCGACACTATAGTTTAACAATGAGTGGGTAAGCAAGATATAAGCCCCAGGTGCAGCCTAAGAGGGGTGGTGTGTGTCTCACCCTCTCATCCCCCATACTTTGCATCTTCTCTGTGGTGGCTCCAGCTCTGGCAGTCGAGAGAAAATAGAAGTACTCTATCAGGGTGCTGTGGGCTTTGAATTTGACCCCCGCCCCCTCCCCAAACTACTATCT
>NW_005842258.1:787979-796787 GCF_000455745.1 Alligator sinensis | reverse complement strand
CTGAAGTTTGTCAAGCACTTGCCTTACATCTCTGAGTGAACACTGATGAAAAGACCCAGCACAGGATCTGTTGTGCAAGCACCTCCTTCAGGAAATTGCTTTGGTGTGTTTTTATTGATTGCAATCTCCAGAAAGATGCCAAGATCCAGGTCTACAACACAGTTGTCATCCCCATTCTCTCTATGGATGTGAAACATGGGTGACCTACCATTGTCATTTCAAGAACCTGAAGAGGTATCACCAGTGATGCCTCCAGAAAATCCTCTGCATCAAATGGGAAGATTACCACACAAATGTATACTTCAAGGAAACAGACACCAGCATCAAAATCTGGGGGAAGCTAGCAGCTAACAGATTCCAACAGTATGGCAACTTCAACCAAGTGACAGCCTGCTTTGAGGTAAAGCGTCTTGCCCTCAAAGCAGAGAAAACAGAGTGAAGGAAGGAAAAGGAGAAAAATCCTGGCTTATGTCCTACTCTCTATGGAAAGATCAGCAACTTCTGCAGATGGATCTGTGACTCAAAGACTGGACTCTTAAATCACCTCAAAACCCATCAATGAGATCATCCTTGAATCAAGGGATTATTGACAACAAACTGAAGGCATAAATTTAAGGCATTGTAATTATCAAGGACAGAAATCTTTAGCAGATGAGGAGAGATCTTTACTCATGCTGTTTAACACATTAATATACCTGTTGTTTGCAAGCTATGCAGAAAAGGTGTTCGTTGCAGGGGCAAGTTTCACATGAAAAGCATGTGACTTTCGTTCTCTAGTCCTCATGAAGATCAGCAAAATCAGGAAAGACTTATTATTTCTGGTGTCTAAAATATAACAAATGGGGAGAACTTTAAATTATTTAATAATTTAAAATACCTTTAAAAAAAGAACTTATTGCCTTTCCATTTCTTAGTGAGAAGCCAGATTGGCTAACTGGAAGTTATTTGATAAACAAAAGATAGTTCTGTTATTACATTGTCCTTATGGACAATCTGGCTTCTTACCAAGAAATGTTACGGCAATTGGGGTTTGGGGTTTTTTTGTTTGTTTGTTTGTTTTTGTTTGTTTTTTGTTTTTTTACTTTTTTTATAGAATTTTAATATGTATCTATAACTTAAGAAGCATAGTGAGAAATACCCTTCTGATTTGTTTTCGCTTATTCACAAGCCAAACATAAGTCAGAAAATATTGGGTCACATTTTCAAAGGTACTTCCATTTTTACTGCTTTTCTATAGTGCACTATGCCCTACTCCATGTTCCCTCAGGGATCTCCAGGATGACACCGCTTCAAAGGGCTAAGTCACCATTTGTTCTGCCTACACTTATAAAAAGGTGTGGATTATTTGGGTTGTTTCGTAATCCTACATAGACAAGCCAAGATCTATGTAGTAGTGATTTTTACCACAACATAGCTGGCTGGGGTGAACTTCTGTGGCCCAGGTCCTACCCTATAACCAAGATAATCAAGGGCTAGCTCCTGGCACACACTTGCATCTTCCAAGCAATGTATGTGGCAGAAAATTTCAATTTCACATTTTTAAGTTTGTCTCAACTTTTTGTTGATCCCTTCATTTTAGTGTATATTTAGTAACCATGACCCTGAGCTAGGAGCCCAATCTACAACCCCTGTAGGAAAAGGGGTTGGGAGAGTGGGCTTTGGGTCAGAGCCTGATATCATCAAAGCTTTGTTGAGCATAGGAAAGAAGGAGCATTTTTTGGACTAATTAGGTCAGTTGTACTACCTTTGATGTTAAATGGGAGATTTTCTCAATGCAGAGAGAGGCTATCTTAACTGTCAAAAATGTGCTTAATGTGAGATAACTGGTTGAACATACAGGCAGTCCTCGACTTACGTTTCTAGTTACAACATTTCACACTTACAACGTTTCTAAATTGACACCCTGTTTCAACTTTGACATCAGTTTTGACTTTACAATGCTTGATCTGATGTCACACCATGCCAGCAAACAAGTCACTGTGTCACCCATCTCCCTGGAGAACATCTGTCCAACCTTCCCTGGACACTTTCTTTAAGAAAGCAGACAAGACTCCAGAAAAACCTGCAGCCCAGACTCCTGAGAAAACTCCAGCCAGGAAACCTTCAAAAAGTCCAACCAAGAGCCCTTCAAAAAGTCCAGCAAAGTCACCTCAAAGAAGTCCTTCCAAATCAATATGATTGTTACTTACAATATAAAGACATTTTATCGGGAACTAATCCCCCATTTATAACATTGTTTCCTATGGGAAAATCAGTTCCAAGTTACAATGTTTCAACTTAAAACACTGTTTTCAGGAACCAATTGTGTCGTAAATCCGAGAACTGCCTGTACTGTCCTGCTGTAAAACTGTGGTAAAGAAAAAGTGTAAGTAATTTCTATGCCACTGTACCTAGTTGATGGCATTGGGGATTTACCTTATCTAGATGCATCACGGTTAAAACTACCAGTTTTCACTGCTAGGATTTTAGAAAAAAACTATGTCAATGTATTTATTAAACTCCTGTGGAAATGTAGGCTTAATACCTTTTATCTTGCAAAAATTGAGCTAAAACATAACTTAATCTCTCACCTAGGTTTAACCCAACTGGTTTAGCACATTACAAAATATAATTGCTTTTCCCTGACTTGAGTTTTAGGTGCTAATTAGATTGTGCTAGGGAAATCCTTTAAATCCCAGTCTAGACAAAGCTTCAGAGCAGAATCTAATGCACTTGTAGGTGACGGAGATAAGGAATTCTCAAAGAAGCAAATAACTTTCAAATAACTAAATGTCATTTTAAATTTGAAAGCTGTCCTCAGATTAACCCCTGAGAAGCTGGATTTCCTTCATAGTAACACCATCATTCAGTCAGATTCCCCACTTCCTCATGCATGTAGGATACTACCAAATCTGAGTTGAGGGTTTTATTCAGTCTGTCCTCACTTTGCATAGATTGGCAAGGTGCAAAATGTCCCTACATTTTGAGTCAGCAAATGTGAGCTAACTTGAGAGAGCTATCTACAGGTTGAAACAAACATCACCTTTAAAATGAACATTTTTATGACAGAACAAAATGACAGCAAATAATGTCCATATCCTTTGTTGTGCCACAATGTGGCTATGACAAAAGGTAGTAATAAATTGTACCACTTTATTGTGGTAGATGTCTATTTGCTTTAAGGCTTGAGAACTTGGGCAACCAGAGCTGCATGCACTCTCCTGCCGCCCTGAGAGGGCACTCCTAGGGCTTGAGGGGGCCTGTCCGGTGTGCACTGGGAATTCCTGCTCAAGATCTGGCCCCTCAAGCCCTGGGAGAGCCTGACCAGCTTTACCTGATTCCAGAGATGTCCCCCCTGGGATTTCTAGGGTTTGTTTCTGGAAGCTGGGAAAGTTGGGCTTCCCCACTTCCAGAGACTTGTCCTGGAGATTGCCAAAGGTACATCTTGGCAAGCAGGGAACTCTGGCTTTCCCCACTTCCGGAGACATGCCTTCCGTATCTCTAGGCCACACCTCTGGAAGCAGGGAAAGTCTCAGCTTGCAGTGACATGCCACCCATGTTCCACAAGATCAACTCACACATCACCCATTGTTCCACAAGATCAACAGGTGGGACAATGGGTAATGTTTCACCCTACGAAGCAGATCCACTCTGCTGAGACACATCCTAGCATAGATGATCCACTTCATTTGCTGACATCTTTCTAGCACAAGTCTAGAAGCTTCCTAAGCCTGATACAAACAGCTACTGTCAAAACGTGCCAAAACATTACCACTTTAAAAGTCTGTGCTCGTATTACTGTAGTATCAGAAAGCACCAGAAGACATTTAGGGCATTCTTTAACTAATCCCTGTTCCAAAAAGCTGCAACCTAAACAGGCACAGGGAGGAGGGAGGAAATTTCATTTAAAATACAAGACTATTAAATATGGAGTATTTAATAATAAATGTGCAAATACAGTCAAGTCCAAATGGAGTACAAAGGGACAATTATTAATATCTAGTCTGGTGTGTATGAGAGACCATATAACTTTGCCTTTTAATTTCCATGACATGGATGGGAGTGCTGTTATAGCTTTGAGGATAAGGGCATTTGATGCATGAAAACTTGTCTAACATCTGTCCCAACTATACAGCTGATCCAATAAGAGGTACTATGGTAAATCGTCTAAGAAAGTAACTGGACTTGAAGTTGTTCCAATAGTTAATTCAACTTAGTGTTTTTGAAATGGGAGTTAAGCAAAGCTGTGTTATTGCTCTAACTCAGCGGTAGGCAAAATATGACCCACGGGCAGAATCTGGGCCACCAGGCCATTCTATCTGGCCTGCAGAGCCCCTAAAATATTAGTAAATTAATATTTATTCTCCCCTGGCTCCCAGGGAGAATAACTGACAGGAGCCAGGGGCAGTAGAACACAGAGAGAGACCTCAGCAGGCTTGCAGGTTTGCCCGCTTGAGCAGCCCAGCCTCACCTACCCCCAGCCAGTTCCCTCCTTTCCTGCTGCCACCTTGCTCCTGTGGCTGTGACCCCAGCTGCATCCCTGGACCACGGTGCACTGGACTGTGCTGGTGGTTGGGGGCTGAGTGCATACATGCACATGTGTCTGCAGGTATGGGGCAGTGTGTGTGTGTGTGTGTGTGTGTGTGTGTCTCTGTGTGTGTCTCACTCTGCAGGCACAGAATAGAGAGGGTGTGTGTCTGCAGGCAGAGAGTGTGTGTGTGTGTGTGTGTGTGTGTGTGTGTGTGTGTGTGTGTGTGTGTGTGTGTGTGCAGGCAGAGTGTGTGTGTGTGTGTGTTCCTAGGGTGAGTCCCTCACACACACCCCACCTAACACATGTACCCACACCTCCCCTTACACTGCCATACACAAACCCCAGCCACCCACACCCCCCATATCCACACACATGCCCACAGGCTCCCTCACCCCACATACCCACAGCCCCCACAAACCTATACCTAACCCCCACAATATACAAGAGTAAGATTTCATTTTAAGCTATTTCTCAGTCACCTCTGTGTACACTACACAAACATATGTAATTCAGGACAAAAATATTTTTTGAAATCAAATTAATGAATTTTGTAGATGTTCAATTTTTAGAATATAATTTGGTATTTTTCTGGTTTCGAGATGGCAAAACCCCTCGCTGAAAGGAGTACTTCCAGGAGCAAGGGGAGGGACTTTGGTGGCAAAGGTCAGGGGTTAGGGGGCAGGACTTTCCAGTCACAAGATGACGACCGGGAGGTGGGGCACCTGTCAAGGAGCAGAGCTACCCATGCGGCCCTTGACAGCTTGCCAAAACTTGGTAAACAGCCCTCCACCCAAAATAATTGCCCACCCCTGCTGTAACTCTTCTCAATATTTCTTACTGTGATATTTACATGTGACCACCAACAAGCTCCCAGTCGGAGTGGAGCTAAACTACCAAATAGATTGTAAACTGTTTAATCTCAGTCGGCTCCAAACCAAGACCAAGACTACCCCAACTTCAATCATTGAGCCCCAGTATGCTGATGATGCTGTAATGAGCACTTCATCAGAACCAAACCTTCAGGCAATCACTGATGTCTTTACCAAAGCATACAAGAAATGGGACTGATATTTAACGTTCAGAAGACTACAGTCCTCCATCAACATCAACATCCTCATCTTAATGAGCAGACCCTAGCTCTGGTAATTCAGATTTACAGTGAGACTGGAGAATGCTGAGTATTTCCCATACCTCAGAAGCCATCTCTTGCAGAAGGCTGATATTGAAGAAGAAATCCAACGACACCTTAAAAGTGCAATAGCAGTCTTTGGACACCTGAGGAAATGGATGTTCAAAGATTGCAACATCAGATCCAAAACCAAGCTCATGGTCTATCAACCAGTTGTGATCCCTACTTTATGAAGCTGAGATATGGACAATATACAGTCAAGTCACTGGAAAAGTATCTTCAATGGTGCCTGAAGAAGACCCTTCAAAACCAGTGGGAAGATTGACGCATCAACATTAACGTCCTCTTGCAAGCAAACACCATGAGCATCAAAGCAATGGTCATCCAACATCAACTTCACTGGGCCAGCCATGTCATTCAGATGTCCAACTCCAGACTTTCAAGGCAAATTTTATTCTCACAACTCAATCAAGGCATACGCTCCAGAGGAGGACAGGGAAGGTGCTTCAAGCACGTCCTCAAGGCCAATTTGAAAAAAAAGTAACACTGACATCAACCCATAGGCGACTATCGACCAGGACTGCCTCAAATAGAGGAAGAGTCTGCTGGAAGGATCTTAGTACTTTGAAACTTTATGACAATAACAGAAGACAGAAAACAGGAGTGGCAGAAACAGTGTATTGCAAACCAAATCAAGAATCCAGAGCCACCACTCCACACAAAAACACATACCCAAGTTGCAACAGTCTGTCAAACCTGAATCAGCCTTGTCAGCCACAGATAAAGCAACCATAGAAGACAATCATCTTCAGCCACAAGGGATTCCCAATATATATTCCTTTCCCTCTGCACATCTAAATCTCTGGGATTAACAGAGGACATTCAGGGCTTCCCAAAGAAGCATGGTTCCCAGCCCCTGGGTTTTGGTAACCATGGCAGCCTAGCTGCCATGTACCCATGGATGCCCCATAGATGAGGGGACCCTCATCACTGTCCACCCCCAGTTCCAAAGTGTGGGTGCCAGCTCATGGGACTTGAGCCACTCCAGCAGCACACACAGGACATACAGAGCAACCTAGGAAGGATCTGTTCTGTGCTTTGTGGGCCTGAAGACAATGGATCAGGCAGTCTGCCACATGGGCTTGGTGGGGGTGGGTGTTTCAGCAAATAATGTCCCTAAAGCTAGCTTCTTTCACAAATGTCATGAAATGTAAAGAGATCACTGAATCCTAATAGGAAGAAGCTACTGAGCTTCATTTCACTACAAGATGGCAAGTTATGCTTAATCTTCTCTTCCAGCATGACTGCAAGATTTACTGCCCACTAGGGAAATGCTGTAAACAGTGTAATACAAGCCAGTCTGCAAAGATTTAAAAGATTTTTTTCCCTTTAGGCCCATTTTATGGGAATAGCACTTTCAGAAATCATTTTTCAATAGCTGAAAACAGAAAATTGCAGGGTTTCCTCTCTTTCTGGCATCCGCTTCTGGTAGAACAGTTTGAGAATCTAGACTGGGACAGCCAGCAGGGATGGATCCATTTTGCAGCATATTCCCCAAAATCTTTTTACAGGAAAAAACTATGTACTACCCTGAGGGCTACCTCTGCCCCAGGCCTAAATCTTTCATATATGAACCCTAGACCACACAGAATGTGGTCTTGGAGACAGATGTCCCATTTCTCTGTGCAGAAAAGGGCCTGTAAGAGGGTTGCTAACCACTTGCCATTCAGGATTGTAGGGAAGGAGGAAATGGACTGAACAGTACTCAACCCAGAACACATTAGAAACAGTGATGCACTTCTTTATTCAAGAGCTTCTGTCAAATGAAGTGTTCTTGCTGAGAAGGATATGCTTGCTCATACCTTATACATAGGCCTATTTTGTGTCACATCCCATTTTAAAAATGTGGATTATACAAGAATAACACTGAACCCTAATGCAGTATTTTAATCATCAAATATTGGCAAATCATATCCTACTTCTGGGGGTTGGGGTAGAGTTCGATCTCCCCCACCCTTACCACCCTCCCCCCAACCTTTAATCCTATCTGTTTTACCAGCTTGATTCAAATGTAGAATTCCCTAGTGAGACTTCTATGCAGGGCTTCACACTGGTAGTGCTAGCAACTGCTGTCTGGATTTTCTTTAACACAGAAAGTTACTAATCAGCATCCAGTAGATGCTGGGGCTTTAAAGAAAAACCTCAAGTAGATAAAAACTCAGGATAAAAGAAAATGTGCTTGTTCTCACATCAGTTGAGAGAAGTTTGAAGGCATGAGCCCAAGTGCTTCCTGAAGACCACAAAACAAACACCAAAAGGATTTTTTTTAATCTTATGAGTTACATGACAGTCACTTTTAATGTGGAGGTCATAATCACTATTTTTGGCTGACTGAACAATCATGAACTTTGTATGAGGCTTAAATCAGCAGCCATGTGCCTATTGACTTAATTGGTCCTTCCATTAAACTCTACAAAATAAAAAATTAAAATAAAGCTCAGGCATCTGGGCCATAATGGCTACAAAAACTATTGCTCTAGACTGAATTATTTTTCATTGCTTAGTGGTTATAGTCCATGTTTACAGCATTCCAGTTGAAAAAGGGGTTATAAAATTTGTCATATTTTTTCTTCTGTAGGATATTCAATCTCTACATCACTATGCTCCTTGCAAGAAGAGCACTGGGCAAACCTTCTAGCAGGGCCAGACACAGGCATGGGCAAACTGGGCAGGCACCTGGGGTCTGCACAGAAAGGGAGCCCCAAAATGGTAATTTTTTTAACCAATTATCATTATTATCATTATCTCTGGTGAAGGGGGGCCCAATACTAAAAGTTTGCCCAGGGCTGCCAGGAGCCTAGGTATGGTGCTGCCTTATAACTGAAGGTATCAGTTATAAGATCAAGTAAATATTATGAGAAAAGGTGCAACACATAGTAGTGCTGGAAAGAGATTAGATTTCATCTCCCACCTCACTGAGAAAGCCATTGCCTTGTCACCCTGGCTGTGCCTGCATCAGGGCAGAGCCCCCACTCCGAGCGCTGCCACACCCACATCCCATGCCCCCCTCCCCAAGTAATGCACCCCGCCGGCTGGACAGCTTGTCCCAGCCTCAATCCCTCCCTCCCCCAACAGACTTACCAGCTGGAGGCAGCTGTGTCAGCTGCCT
>NW_005842258.1:787417-787943 GCF_000455745.1 Alligator sinensis | reverse complement strand
CAATCCCCCCCACCCCCAACAGACTGACCAGCAGGAGGCAGCTGTGTCAGCTGCCTGTTTAGTCTACGGCCAAATCTCTGAAGTGGCACCGAATCTTTTGGATCTGATTCAGCTGAATCAACTCGGGACAGTGATTCAAATCTCCAAATTGAATCACTGTGCTCTGAATCAGCTGAATCCAAATCCGAAGCAAATACTTACCACTTTGCACAGGCCTATTGTTTTCACTGCTGTGGTAGCTTATAAACATTATGAGCTTACTAAAGAAGCTGTCGAGGGGACTCTGAAACTTAGATCTGAGGTGATCTGAGCCCATCTCTAATTTTAATGGGAGCATGGTGGCAGTAAGCTGGGAGCTCCCCCAGATGCCACTGGCACTGTCGGCTGGGAGGGGGGCTGTTAGTGAGCCCACCAGGGGTCAGTGACCACCCGCACACGCCACCAGCAGCAGCAGCCAGTGGCGATCACTGACCACCCGCACACACCGCCAGCAGTGTCAGCAGCGGGGGGGGCGGGCGGCAACAGG
>NW_005842258.1:785728-785942 GCF_000455745.1 Alligator sinensis | reverse complement strand
GTTTGCCCCGGGCTGCCAGGAGCCTAGGGATGGTGCTGCCTTATAACTGAAGGTATCAGTTATAAGATCAAGTAAATATTATGAGAAAAGGTGCAACACATAGTAGTGCTGGAAAGAGATTAGATTTCATCTCCCACCTCACTGAGAAAGCCATTGCCTTGTCACCCTGGCTGTGCCTGCATCAGCGCTGGGAGTGGAGGGGCTGGCCCGCTGC
>NW_005842258.1:757052-785547 GCF_000455745.1 Alligator sinensis | reverse complement strand
CAATCCCCCCCACCCCCAACAGACTGACCAGCAGGAGGCAGCTGTGTCAGCTGCCTGTTTAGTCTACGGCCAAATCTCTGAAGTGGCACCGAATCTTTTGGATCTGATTCAGCTGAATCAACTCGGGACAGTGATTCAAATCTCCAAATTGAATCACTGTGCTCTGAATCAGCTGAATCCAAATCCGAAGCAAATACTTACCACTTTGCACAGGCCTATTGTTTTCACTGCTGTGGTAGCTTATAAACATTATGAGCTTACTAAAGAAGCTGTCGAGGGGACTCTGAAACTTAGATCTGAGGTGATCTGAGCCCATCTCTAATTTTAATGGGAGCATGGTGGCAGTAAGCTGGGAGCTCCCCCAGATGCCACTGGCACTGTCGGCTGGGAGGGGGGCTGTTAGTGAGCCCACCAGGGGTCAGTGACCACCCGCACACGCCACCAGCAGCAGCAGCCAGTGGCGATCACTGACCACCCGCACACACCGCCAGCAGTGTCAGCAGCGGGGGTGGCGAGCGGCAACAGCCCACAGGTATCTCTGCAGCGCCTTTTCATAGGGGGTGCACTACCACTCACAGAGGTTAAGCGTGCACCCCCTACGCAGCACCAGTGAAGTGAGCTCAGACTCATGAAAGCTTGTGCTATACATCTCTGATTTAGGTAATCTATAAGGTGCAAATCTACTTTGCCTTCTGCCTAAGATAATTAGTCATGGTACTAACCTGACAATACAGGCACAGAAGGAGACAATCCCATTGTGCATAAAAAGGGATAAAGGGGCCAAGAAGCCCTCTTGGCTGAACTGGGAAGTCCAGGAAAGCTTAAGGGCAAAGAAAGGGGTATACAGGCTATGGAAACAGGGGGTAGCTACCGAGGAGTATACCTCCCTAGTTCGCACTTGCAGGGAATCAGTTAGGAAGACCAAAGCAGGATTAGAATTTAGGCTGATGACAAAAATTAAGGCAACAAAATGTCCTTCTTTAGGTATATAGAGAGCAAAAGGAAGGCACAGGGTAGCATAGGACCCCTACAGGACAAGCTTGGGCAATTGGTGACAGAGAGGGGGGACGAAGCTGAGCTCCTCAGCAGAGGTCATAGTGCGCCCAGTGCAAGCTTTTGTCCAGCGCACAAATTCCTAGGGCCCCACAATAGTCAGCATCAACCTAGTAAAGGGACACTTGGAGGGGCTGAATGTGTTTAAGTCAGCTGGCTCAGATGATCTTCATCTAAGGGTGCTGAAGGAATTGGCCAGTGTCATAGTAGATCCAGGGACACAGCTGTTTGAGCACTCATGGTGCCCAGGTCAGGTCCTAGAGGACTGGAAAAGAGCCAATGTGGTCCCTATTTTCAAGAAGGGGAGGAAGGAGGATCCAGGTAATTATAGGCCAGTTACCGCTATCCTTGGGAAAACCTTTGAAAAAAATTATCAAGGATCACATTTGTGGGAGCCCAGCAGGAAAAATAATGCTCAAGGGTAACCAGCATGGGTTCATAGCAGGTAGATCCTACCTGACTAACTTTGTTTCTTTTTATAACCAGGTCACAAAATGCTTAGATGCAGGAGTCAATGTAGATGTCATCTACCTAGACTTTAAGAAGGCCTTGGATACGGTATTGCATTCTGTTCTCATAAATAAACTGACAGGCTGTGATGTAGATGATTACATGGTCAGGTGGGTGGCAAATTGACTTAGGGATCACACCCAGAGAGTGGTGGTGGATAGGTCAATATCAACCTGGAAAGATGTGGGCCATGGAGTCCCTCAAGGCTCAGTCTTTAGACTGGTGCTATTCAACATCTTCATCAGTGACTTGGACACGGGTGTGGAGAGCACCCTGTCCAAGTTCACAGATTATACCAAATTATGGGGCAAAGTTAACACACCAGAGGGTAGGGAATGGATCCAGGCAGATCTGGACAGCTTGGGAAAATGGGCAGAATGAAATAGGATGGAGTTCAACAAAGACAAGTGCAAAGTGCTGCACCTGGGCAAAAAGAACCACCAACACACTTACAGGCTGAGGGATGACCTTCTCAGCAGCACAGCAGCGGCAAGGGATCTTGGAGTCATAGCTGACTCCAAGATGAACGTGAGTCGTCAATGTGACAAAGTGAGCAACAAAGCTAACCACACTTTATCATGCATTAGTAGATGCATGACAAACAGGTCCAGGGAGGTGATGCTTCCCTTCTATATGGCATTGGTCAGGCCACAGTTGGACTACTGCATCCAGTTTTGGGTACTGCACTTCAAGAGGGATGGGGAGAATCTTGAGAGGGTTCAGAGGAGGGCCACTCGTATGGTCAGAGACCTGCAGGCAAGGCCCTACGAGGAGACTGAGGGACCTAGATCTCTTCAGCCTTTTAAAGAGAAGACTCAGAGGTGATCTTGTGGCTTCCTATAAATTCATCAGGGGAGGACAGCAGGGAATAGGAGATGCTCTATTTACTGGGGCACCCCCTGGAGTAACTAGGAACAATGGCCACAAATTGACAGAGAGCAGATTTAGGTTGGACATTAGAAAGAACTTCTTCACAGTAAGGGTTGCTAGAATCTGGAATGGGCTTCCAAGGGAGGTGGTGCTCTCCCCTACCTTGGGGGTCTTCAAGAGGAGACTGGAAAGCACCTAGGTGGGGTCATCTGACCCCAGCGCTCTTTCCTGCCCATGGCAGGGGGTCATACTCAATGACCTACTGAGGTCCCTTTCAACCCTAACATCTATGAATCCTGACCCTTGCAATAGTGCAGGAAAAACTTTTATATTCACTTCAATGTGAGTGTGTGAATATGAGGATTTGCAGCTCTGGGAATAAATGGTAACATTCATACATAAATTAATGGGCATTTGATTGCTCAAGAGTCTTATATCTTTCCCTTACTTGCTGCTTTATGGTATTTATTAAATTCTATACTTAGATCCACAGCCTTGAAGATTATAGGTCTAGCAAAGAGTACTGAATTCTTTATTAGGAAAAATGGAAAAACTCATTGTTTTTCCATTTAAAATGATCCTCTTATACAGAGATGTTTGTATATGAACCTAGTCATTTTATTCTTTTTTCCCAAAAGCTGCACATTCCCTAAGCATCCATGCCCCTTCTCTGGTTCAAGAATCTGAATCAAAGCAGGCCTTTGAACCTGAGTGTGCAACAACCCAAGTGCCTTAACCACCAAACTATTAGAACTTTTGTAGTCTCTCTCTCATTATCCTTGATGCTCCCTCCTTCAGGTACAGGATGTTAATTAAATCTGATGCCTCTCTGCTAAATTTGGACAAATTGGCATTTTCTACAAAAAAAAGTTTGCTTGTTTTTTTCCAGTGATCCCAATTGGCATGCCTGGGGTTACTGTAATGTGTTTAGATTGCAGCTCCGTACAGAGCTGTAACCATTGTTGGAGACCAACAGCCATGTGTGACTATGAGACATGCAAGGGCCTGGTCATCTCTTTCATCACTGTACCTTTGTTATCACAACTTTTCTTGTGTGTTTTAAATTCTTCAAAGGCATTGGCCAAGATGTCAAAAATGGGATAGTTAAACTCTTAAATGTAGATATCAGGCTTCCTATTTAGGAGCCTAAATTTTTAAAAAGTGCTGAGCGTGTAGTCTTTCCTTTCTGTTTAATAGAAAATACAGGAAAAATGTCATCCACAGAACCATGCTGCCTCATCAAAGTAATTGGTTAATACTTGGAATGCAAGTCTTTCAATTTAATATTTACTCAAAGACTTTGAATGCACTTCACAGCTAATTATTGGTGCTACAAAGTGATTTGACAGCTGTGGTAGCCCTTACTATGGATATATAAAATAAAAGATTATCATGAACCATTAAATTTTAAAGGGAAAAAACCTTTGAGAGAAATCAACATTTGCTATTAAGTTGGCATGTTAGCCTTTTTGCAAAGGATCACTAATCCCAGAAGAGTCATTAGTGTAATTAATGGAATTTTTCAGTCTGCTTGCTTCATTCTTGCAGTTCTTGTAGTAGAGAGATTAGAAAACTCAGGAATTCTCTAGACAGTACAAAAAGGAAATCTGATTTCCTTGCAGTATTTATATAAGAGTTTGCAAGGCTTACATGAATTCCATGCCAGATTTATTGCTATTGCCTTATTGGCATCCTTATTTATGTCTACAGTTTGTGCATGTTCTTGTATTTATGCAATGGATACTCCAGGCTTCTCTTTCAAAGACATTTTTTTGGTATCAGCTCGTTTAACAAAAACTGTTCCAAACCTGTCACAGGCTAAGTTCAGCTGATGCAGCAATGTGGGCTGTGGTATGAATGATTGTGACCTGTAGTCACTATGGTTCTATCAGCTAAACCCTGTTGTGAAAGAAACAATGCTGGTAGGAGGCAGTTTGCATTGCTTGTGAGCTTACTATAACTATCCAGAAAAACTCCTGCTAACAGAACTGCATCTACCCCAGAGAGTCCAGCTGCCATAGTGCTGCAGCAGTCCCTGAGCCCTGCAGTACCTTAACTCTCTTGACATAAAATGCTAGCAGACATCTCAAAGAAAAATAAACCCTCCTTACATTAATGACAAAACCTTACAGCTATGAGGCCCATACCTAGAAAACCTCAAGGAATGAAGCTCTGTAATTCAATCTAGTAAGAGAGGGAAAAGATAGTTTGGACAGTTATTTCCTTTATTTCCCAACAATTCCTATACACTGCACGTATGCCTTGGTGCTGAGTATTATGCATCAATCAGCGTGCAAGTTAGTGTGCTGGCATGATTTTCTTACCTGGACATGGTACTGTTGTGGTTTCAAAAAGCCTTTCCTTTTTCTCTCCTGGCTCTCTAGCTATAAACAGACAGCACATCAATAAGGGTTTGTTAACCAAGTTTCTCATGTCTTATATCTATAAATAGGTTTTTAAAAACTGAAAAATATGGATGACTTGCTGTGTTCCCTTACAGTATGTTTCATGCTCCAAGAAACACACATGGAGAAGAACCACCTGTTTGGACTACCCAAGGGAATTTATTTTTCTGGAGCTAAAATGTGTGAGCGGTGTGCTTGAACCATTACTTATTTTTTGTTGTTCAGGAAAGAGCTGGACTCACTTAGTGTGGCATTACAGAATTCAAGACTACACAGAGGGGAAAAAGTTCCCATTCTCTGAAGAACTTTGACATTTGCTGACCACTTGATGCTTCTGTGTGCAAACTGACTTCATTTGTTTTGAAGTGAGACTTGTATGTAAGCAAAATTTTAATAGTTTGAAATAGTAAACAGTGTACACCCTGTGGTGAGAGGTTTTGGCCAGCAAGGGAGTGTGGCTACAGGCCCAAGAAGAGCTTTAGCCTTTTCCCCATGGTTCCTCTTCATGGCTCAATAGGACATCAACAAGACTAGACCTCAGACCTTTGCCAAAGTTGGCAGGGTAGATAGTCTCCTGTAGCAAATAAAGACAATTTATGATCAGGGATCTGGAATTTTCATTTCCAATGGGAAAATGGGGCAGGGGGTGCAGGGAAATGTGGGTTTCCCCTTTTAGTCAAGAAAAACGTGGATTTTCATTTTAATAGAGAAACACACGGATTTTCCACTTTTGCAAACAGCTCTCTGCAGTTTGGCAGAGTTGCAGCCTGCAAGGGGCTGGAAGGAAAGGGAGCAGGGGGTAACATTTGCATGTATATGTACATGGCTGCCAGGCAGCCTGGACAGCAGCTTCCGCAGGTAAGTCTGAGGAGGGGGACACGGGGGATTGAGGCCCCCATAGGGAGAGAGGGGGCGCCACATGCATATGCACACTCATTCATGCACATGGCCACCAGGCACTCTGGAGAGCATCTCCCGTAGGTAAATTGGGGGAGATTAAGGCCCGCATAGGGATGAAGGGAGGGAGTCGGGCAGGGCTGCAGCTGTTGCCCAGCTGGGGTAGTTTGTGGGTCTTGAGGTCTAGGGCTGGAATGTGAGGCCACTGAGCCCTGGCAGGGAGTGGGACGGGGCCATGGGTGGCTCATCTGGGTGGTAGTAGGAGGCTGGCTACCTGCTGCTGCATGCACTCCGGGGCAGCAGAGGGGGCATGTGTCCCCCAGATCTGTGCATGGGGCAGGGGTAGGGATGGGCTGCCTGCCCTGCTGCCCTTCCCCAGGGACTCTGCAGCACAGCAGGTGGGACCCAGCATGGCAAGGCAGAGCAGCACAGAGCAAGGAAGCTCAGTGCTGCCACTGCAAGAACTACATACCTCCTGCCTGCCAGCAGTAGCAGGGGTGGCACCATGGGGTTGTGGCCCTCATTGCTGCCAGAAGGGCAGGGGGTGTATCACCATGGCAACACAGGGTTTGTAGCAGCGGCACTGAGCTTCCCACCCAGCCCCACTCTGCGCCCTCCCCACTGCACCATGGAGGCCCTCTGGGGAGGGCAGCAGGGTGGGAAGCCCTGGGCCTGCAGCAGGCACCCCATACCTGCTCCCATTCCCATGGGCTCTGCTTTAGCCATGCTGTCCATGGGAGGAGGGGGTGGCCTCCACACTCCACTCCACTGCAGCAGCAACTGTTGTGCAACCAGGGCTTGGGTGCTGCTGTGCGGAGCAGGGGGCTGCAGACCTGGGTAACCCTGGCAGCTGTGGGCCCCCTCTGGCAGTGCTTAGAGGAGCAGGGACTGTGGGTGGGGAGTGTGGGACCTGAACCTGCATCCTGGTGAGCTAAGGGGGCAGGGGGAGCTCTGATTTTCCATGATAAAAAAACCCTAATCAAATACCAAAATCTATAGATTAGAGTTTGTTTTATTACTAGCTAATTACCCATCAAGAATGACTGGGAGGGGGGAAAGTGGGGATGGAGTGCTGCGACCCACCACCCCCACTTGCACATGGCAACTGCTGCCACCACCCACAATCCCGCGCAGCCGCTGCTCTGCATCCGACCACGCGCCACCCCCCCACACTCCGCGTCTGGCTCTGTACCCTCCACCCCTGTCCCACGTTCCCCCCAGCATGGGACAGTGGGTGGCCTCTGCCACCCACTGCCCTGCACTGCCACCACTCCGTGGCTAGCCACACACCACCCCCCACACCACTCTGCATCTGGCCCCACAGCACTCTCCACTCTCCCTCTGCTCCATGTCCACCTGGCCTGCTCTGCTGGAGCCATGCCCCACCCATCATTCTTAATGGGCATTCTTGATGCAGCACTGGCTGGAGCCATCCCCCCCCCCCAAGAGCATTATGGACAGACAGACGCATAGACAAACACAGAGACAGATGGACTAAGCCCTTTATATATATAGAATAGTGATGGAGGCATTGGAAGGCTTCCAAATTACTTCAAAATTGTAAATATATCAATAAAACATTGTGTTCAATTGATGTCTATATATATAGTGGTATTTCATTGTAATCACAGATTTTGCTGTTTTAATCAGAGAATTTGCCATTTTTAAACAGAAAAAACTGGGATCCCTGCTGGTCAGTGCCAGGCTGCAAAAAGAAGGATTGTAAATTATAAGGTTGTGCAATATATTTTAGAAGGGAATTGTAAGTAGAGAAGGTGGTGTGATTTCATAGGATGAAGGGCAAACCCTGAAGAACATGGTAGGAAGAGATATGAAACAGGGGATGATACTTGTTTGAGGAATCCTCTCTACCAAACTTTGTTGTGTGGCTGCAGGGAGACTAAGGGTGTCGTCTGCCTAGGTGACGCACAGCCTCTGTGCTCATGAAGTCTATAGCAGGTGAATGGTTGGCAGGGCCAGCTCCTTAGTGATTTGACCAAGTTCAAACAGGAAATCATTGGCAGAGCCAGGAGCAGGTTGGTTAGGGTTGTGCGAAGCTTCCGTAGCCAATTCGATTTGGAGGAGATTTGGCCCAATTTGGGGACCCAATCTCCAAGTCCAAATTGAATCAGGAGACCAATTAAAGCTCCAAATTGATTCAAAGCATCTGAATCAATTTGGAAAAGCTTTGGAAAAGATTCAGCTGCTTCAGAGATTCGGCCATAGACTAAACAGACAGCTGACACACTTGCCTCCAGCTGGTAAGTCTGTTGGGGTTGGGGGAGGGGGGAGGAAAGGGACAGGAAGGAAGGAGGGACAGAGGCAGGCACAACTGCAGGAGCCATGGGAGAAGCCCCCATGGCTACCCTGCCTGGCCCCAGCCCCCTGGCACTTAAAAAAAAAAAAAAAAAAACGCCCCACACTCACCAGATCTGGCAGCAGTGATCAGAGCCTCTGAGGGCTAATGGCAGAGCCCCCTCATGCAGCATGGGGCAGTGGGGGGAGTGGGGATCGTCTCCCCTGCTTGGTACCCACGTGGCAGCTATGGCATCGCATGGGGGCTGCGCAGCTCGACAGGGAGCCGCATGCTATCCCAGACCTGGGGCAGATCCAGCTGTCAACCAGAGCCTGGCACTGCTCAGCCCCAGCAGCCCCAGTTCCCAGATAGCTCACAGCGCCCTGTCAAACTGTGCTGCACGGGGCAGTTGCCACAGGGTATGGAGCAGCTGCTGCACAGGTGCCAGGCAGGGGGGCTATCCCCACTGCCTCCTGCTGCCCCGCGTTGCGCAGGTGGGACTCTGCCATGAGCCCTCAGGGACCCTGATCCCCGCTGCTGCAGCTGGTGAGTGCAGGGCTTTTAAGTGCCAGGAGTCTGGGACCAGGCAGGGCAGCCATGTGGACTTCTCCTGCAGCTCCACCCGCTGGGGAGAGGCAGGCACAGCTAGAGGAGCTGCAGGAGAACTTGCAGCCGCCCAGCTGTGCCTGCCTCTCCCCCGTCCGATCCAAATCTCCAAATCAGCACTGAATCTCCAATTCTGATTTGACTTAACCAAATGGGGACAGTGATTTGAATCACTGAATCGAATCACTGTTCTCCAAATCGGTCAAATCCAAATCAAATACTTCCCTATTTGCACAGGCCTACAGTTTGGTTCCCCACATTCAATGCCTCAAAACCACACAGCATGATCAGGAAGGATGTATGCCTAATGTAATAAACCTGTATATAAAAACCACATAAAGGCCTTAATCGTACAAAGACCTTTTGCCTGTGCTTTACGCTTTATACTTGAAGTGTGTCAGTATTCCCAGTGTATAAAGATAAGCACATGCATCAGTTTTTGCAAGACTCAGGAGAAGATCAGGGATTGGAGAACTTAAGGCTTTGACAGCCTCCTTAAAACATTCATGTTTTGTATAAATGTACTCCTCTCTTGTGTTTTAAAAAGTAATATTTGTGTTTATCTCACATCCTCCCTGTTGCAGCTGTCTATCCTATTGTACAATACCTTCAGCTAAGTGTTGGTACTTCGCTTTTCCCGTACTTTTCTCACATATCATACACCCTCCCAAATAAAATACACACCTTGTTTTTGTAAGGCATAATGTAGAAAACAAAGATTTTTTTTTAGGGTCACTGGGGGCTGTGACATAAAAAACATCTTGAAACATAGCGGCCAGGAAGTGTGGCAACCCAGGAAACAGCCTGGCTGAGGTAGCAGGAGCTTTCTGGTTGGGCAAGGCAGCAACATGGCTAGGCTCCAGACCCTTGCAAGGGCAAAACCAAGAGTGGTACTATTTTACTGGAAATAATTCTTCGTATAAGCTCCTGTAAAAAATAATGTGTTGCTTCTGCACCACAAGCCTGATGAAGATACTACAGGCTTCATGCAGCATCTCGCTTGCCCTGAGACAGCTCAATTGCTGCTTCAGGCACAAGCTACAGTAGTCAGCTAACAGCTAGTGTGGCTGTGAGAGTGGTAACAGAGGACTCATCCCCCTCTGGTTGCTGGCGCCAGAGAGAAGCAGCAACAGTCTTGGCAGTTATTTTAGCACAGTGTGCATACTCTTGTTTCTCTCCGTTTCTATTCCAGCAAGGAAAAATTCTGCCTCTGCCTAAGAGTCACATCCCAGTTTTGGAGGACTGATTGAGGGGGAATGATAAGGGGTGCATGCAATATGTAGTAAATATGGTCCTCATTGTATCAAGAAAAATAGAAAATAGACCTGGTCACATAGAAAATAGAAAATAGACCTGGTCGCATCAAATTAATTCTGGAAGAAGCTTTTGCTATTGTATTTCTGACTTACATTAAGTCAACTACTTTAATATTATCTTCATGTGAATTTTGCATGTAATATGTATATATAACAAAGTCCCCTAGCAAAGATTAAATGTCCGGCAAAACCTTGAAAAGCAGATGCCTCTAAAATTCTTGTTGTTTTTATATAAATTTAGGCTGCAGTTTAGTAAGGTATTAGCGTGCAGCTGAGAGGTTCTACAGACTTCAGTGAGACCACTTGTAACTTATTGCTTAAAGTTAGGCACTTAATTAAGTACTTTATTGAATCAAAGTTTAAAGGTTACTTACTGTTTATGCGTCTCTTCGTCTTCCCTTCTGTCCAAGTACAACAGTAATTGAAATCAGTATGTCCGGTTATTGCTAGGTCAAATTTTCCTCTGTATTGTTTTAAAAAAAAGTCAGTGGCACATTGAAACCCAGTCAGTTTTCATGGTTACATGCAGCTGTCACTGTTCTGCACCTGTGTTGTTGATTTAAGTTCTAAATTCCAGAAGTCCTGGATTTTTCTAGCTCCAGGGGCAAGGGACTCCTTATCAGCTGCTAGATTTATTTAAGCTTTTTTTTTCCCAGTGCAGTTTGATCTACAGCACATGTGCAGATACAGCAAAAAATCTGAAATTATGCAGAATGAAGAAAATGTGCTGAATAAAATGCATCTTGAAACATGACTGTATAAACAGTGAACATGTAGCAAACTTGAGTGTTCCAATCCAGCACGTTCTTTGAATTAAAAAGATTGAGTCATGTTGGCAAAACATGGGAAGCAAGCCTACATCCCACTGCCTCTTTTTGTGTCTGTTTTGTGGCTAAAAACAAGTTAACAGGAGACATCTCTTCTTGCACTTACCAGCTGAGCTAAATTAATTTTCAAGAAATGGGATAATGTTTTAAGACAACCCCTTGGTTAAGCTAGAGGAAGGGAAATAAGAGCCCATAAACCAGTAAGGATTTGTTGAGCACTGGCTCGATTCTTCCTGGAATGTTGACTGGCAACATGAAATTGGGTCATTCTCATTTACAGCTTCCAAATCTCATTTGAAAGTAGCTCCAAACATATTCTTTTACTCTTCTGTGTAAATGATCTCTGCATTTGCCAAAGGGTTGTTCTGCAGTCATGATCAGGTAAGGAGCTGTCTCTGTGGTTGTGGTGCTTGTTAAAAAGGAGTTTGGGAATCCCTCTGTCCTGCATTTTTTAAATTTATGGCAAAACAGACTGCACTGGATCACAAAAAGTGCTAGATATAGCAATGGCCTGGTTCTCATTTTAGAAAAGAGCAAAGCTGCAGAACCAGAGGTTGCATCCTGTGTCATGTCAGAACATTAAAATTGTCACCTGTGTGACACTAGATGCTGAGCTTGTTCCCTGTTTGCCTAGTAACACTCACTATTGCCACACAACATTAATTAACTGAGATTATGGTAGCATCTCTTTTGAAGTACATCCTTTAAATCTGGGCTGGCCAACCTGTGGCATGAGCAACCTATGTGTGTTGCACTTGGTGTATCAGGGAGGGGACAGGCACCACAGGGGCAGGCAGGGCAGGGAACAGAAAGCAGAGTAGCAGATTGGGCAAGAGAAAGGGATCACAGTGACACTTAGGATGGTGCAGAGTTAATATGTGGCACTCCTGCTAACAAGTTTAGCACCCCCCAGCTTTAAACAAAAGGCATGAATTATGAATATAAATAGTTCCTTCTTTCTGCTAGCAGCAGAACTAAACTTTAATTCGTTGGTAATTATCTGCCACTGAAACAATGATGCATCATTTTCTAAGATGTAATACAATGAAATGCATGTCAGCATTAGTAAAAGAATGCTAGGGTCTGTGGACAAAACCTGCTCTCCACATGCATGGAGTTGCATCCCTGAACGACAAGTTACCTCTCCAGGACTGGCTGATAAATTAATGTTATAAAAAGGAAACTGATACTGTAGAAATGCTAAGATTATAGCTCAGTCCGTTGCTCCTGCTGCAGTCAAAAGCAGGAGTAAGAAGAACAAAAGTAAAGGAATGGTAGGAGGAAGTAGAAGAGAAGGGAAAGAAAAGCAGAGGGTATCAAGGCAAGAAGATGCAGTGTGGGGAAATGTATCAGTATAGAGCTGTACATAAAATAACAGGCAAGTTGGAAGCTACACGTGTAATTTCTTGGAGAGGTTTCAGTGAATCAAGCTTCACTCTCCTGGTTTATGACATGTCCTGAATCTTCTGATGAAATTATAACCCTGTAATTCACAAGCTGCCTGTAACTTATTCCCTGTATAAATCAGTCAAGGACTGCTAGTGATATCATAAACCACAAGAACATAGCTCAAAGCATAACAATCAGTATGTTTAATATTAGTTTATAATTGGATGAGCTTCCCTTATCCATGTGTTTCTGGCAGCATGTGAAGAAAATCTGAACTTGTTTGCAGTTGGATGCAAATGTAGATATACATATTTCTATAAAATCCTCAGCATGTTGAAATTTACTGCCCGATTATTGTTGTGTGTCCAGGCGAGGATTTTGTTTTGCTGTGTCCTTGAACAGATTCCTTTATTTCTTTATGATCCTTTATTATTACACCAGATTTCAAAACATCTTGTGTTCTATTTTCAACAGTTGAGCGCAACAGAGCATATACTTAGCACAGACATAAAGGCTACAAGGATTTCTTCTATTAAGTGACTGGTAGCAGTGAGCATGGGCAGTAACTTGCTGCTGAGAATGGGTCAGTGTACATCTCGTGTCCCTGAACTGAATCAATAGTAGCTTGTTTGCTGTTCCTGTGGTGTCCTCTGGTAGTTGTGAATGTACCTTCACAACTATCAGCGTAAATCCAATAAGAAATCCAGAGTGAAAGCGAGCTATTTTGGAAATTTGATGGTCCCTTCTGTGCTTTCCTATGACCCATTAGCCTTCAGTATTTGTGTTGACAAATTAATGATTAGCAAGGATCCGGGTTTTCCATTCACGATGGAAAAACGAGGTAAAACCTGGATTTTCTCATTTTAAGTAAAAAAAATTTAAATAAAAATAAAGAAAAGGTGGGAAATGGTGGTGAGTTTCCCCCTGCAGGCTGGCAGCATTCTGGCCTGAAAGAGGCTGGGGGCAGTGAAAGAAGGATGATCAGACAGGGCAACATGTATGTGCACAGCTACATATGCACATGGCCTGCACACAGCCTGGAGAACAGCTTCCACAGCTCCCCGCAGGTAAGTCTAGGTGAGGGAGAGTCAAGATCTGCAGGTACCTGATCTGGGCAACTGTATTTGCCCTCCTTCACTCAACCCCTCCTGAAATTTTGCTTCCCTGGCCCAAGCTGAACTGCACTCTTCACCCACTTCCTGTAACGCTCCCCACCCTTCAATATAGACACACTGAAGAAGTTAAAACTTCCCATTTGGGTATCATCAATAACACAAATAATGGCATATTTAAAATACCCTTAATGTTTTGACTTAGTCAGGAGTAGCTTCAATAATTCAGTGGAGCACACTGGATTTTAATCTGTTTAAACAAGGGACACATCCAGAATCCAGTCTGAGCAACAGGACTTTCCACCAAACAGATGGGCACTAAGACAGTATCTCTAATAGGAGCCCAGAAGTGTCTGCAGAGCTGCTCCAAGGTTCATATTTAAGTGTTATGGCTCCCAAATACCCTTCAATACAACCCTACTGTGGATTTGTGTATGTGACTGAATCCTTCTGCCTCTTCCTGTGTCTAGACCATGCTCTTTTCTTGTTCCACATTTTGGGAATCTCCTCAAGAGCAGAGCATTCTCTTGGACAGCAAGTGCCCGCTTCAGCGTGCATAGGTGTGCTTTCTCTCTCCCTCATTTCCCAACTTATGCAATGAAATAATTGCAGCTATGTTGAAGTTAGAGGAAGAGACTGGATGGGTCTGGAAGAGCAGATTTGCACTTTATTGCTTCCATGTTGTAATGAAGTGATTTTTGTTAAAACAAAATTGTGCCTGACTGTGACCTTATATTACCTAAACATTAGAATGTGTGGAATGATTAGGATAGAACACTCCTTCCTTTGCAGACTTCCCCCAAAGTCCTTTGTCCTAACTACATTAGATCCATTCACAGAAGTTTCCTTCTTAATGCTTGCACAATTTGTGAAAAATTTACAAAGCAGAATTGATTTTGCAAAAGAGCAATGCCAGCAAGAAACAGTAGGGAAATTGCAGTGTTCTCATTTTGAGAAACAGATCAACAAAGGAAATACTGTCTCCATTTTGCAAAGCAGTTTTTTGCCCAGATTACTTTGACCTCAGCACTCAACTATCTATATGTAACTTCACAGCAAAATCTGAACACTGTCAGAGCAGCACAAGTGGCTTACTTTGTGCCTGTAATATGATAATCCCACAGGATATCTTGCAGTTGATCTTTGCACTTACCCTGATAAAACAGCGACTGAAAGTGGTATGATTATGCCTTACTATCCCGCTACAAATACTAGCATTATACAACCCAGAAATGCAAGCCAAGCTCTCCTTCCTGCAACCCTTTCTGCAATAAAACAAAGCATTTAAGAGTCCCAGGTCACTAAGTAAAACAACATGCTCCCAGGCATAACCTTGTGTTCACTGAGCTTCTGTAGCCATAGGACTCTCAGTCTTGAGTCTCTCATGAGGACATGCAGATACTCATTATAAAAATGAGACCAGATGCTTGAAGGATCAGTTAAGAGCTGGGTTTAGATCATGCACTGTCAGAAGCTGCACTTGCATAGGACCTGGATGGTTTAAGGATACTGGAATTGAGACTGAACGCATTGAAGTTGAACCTGTAACCTAGCTGATCAAATTCTACTAGCTTAATCATAGTGATTTTTTTATATATATAAAATGAAGTTGTTGGTTGTTGGCACCTCCAGTACCTCTGATTGGAGTCATCAGACACAGAAATGTTAGTCAGTTCTGGAGGTCTGACTGATCAGGTCCTTCAAAGTCAGTGATGAGCCACTTTTTCAGGTAATGTGGGAAGGCTGCATTGTTGCTATATGGGCTAAGCTTACTCAGCAGGGAGAAAGGATGGGAAAAAAACTAACCCATAGGGCTCTGAATGAAACATCTTTTACAAACTAATTTCACTTAAATAGAAAACAGATGATAAAACTTAGTAGACTTCTCCTTTTTACTTACACTGGTCTTTTCCCAGCAGCAACTCCAGCATCTTCAATAGCAATTCCAGTGTAAAAGATAAGAATTAGGCCCAATATATTTATTCTACAAAAATGAAAGAGTGAGAAGAAAAAAACAGTTAGCAGAAAATGCTGTACGAGCAGATTCATGTAAAAACCTATACTAATCATCAGGGGTCCTGGTTTTCTCTGTTTAAAAAAATCACAATTTTTGCTGCCCTCACCCTGCACATAAAAAATAGCAAATTCTCTGCTAAAAAGTCACAAATTCTCCAATTAAAAACCCCCAAATCTGAATTTTTCCATGATTAAAATGAAATGACACTATATATATATAAGTATCACTTGAAAACAATGTTTTATTAATATATTTACAATTTTAAAGCAATTTGGAAGCCTACCAGTGCATCAATCACTATAATAAAATAAATTATAAATACAGGCAACCCCTGCTTAACACTATTTTACTTTTTCCCTATAACACTCATTTTAAATTGATACCTGATTTCAATTAGCACTCAGCGAGTTTCGTTATGATGCTCGCAGTCACCATCTTGGGTCATTAAAAACAGTTGTGGTCACCATCTTGGCTAGTCAAACACTTTTGATTTCAATTAACACTCGTTTCACTTAACAATTGGTTTTTCAGGAACCAATTAAGAGTGCTAAGCAGGGGTTGCCTGTCCCTATAAATTTTGGTGTTTGATGATGGGGTTTTTTCATGGAAAATCAGAGCTCCCCTATCCCTTTCGCTCACCAGGACGCAGGTCCAGCAGTGCTCCACACTGCTTTGTGGTGCTGAACAGTCCTGATATGCTGGTGCCTTGCCCATGCCATTGCCCCTTACTCCCCACGGCAGGCCCCCAGGCCCTGCTGGTGCCCCTTACTCCCAATCTGCAGACCCCTGCCCCTTCCATCCCTGCCGGAGGGGGCCCCAGCTGCCAGGGCTACAGGGCCAGGGACCCAGGTCTGCATCCCCTTGCCCCTGCAGCAGCTCCTGAGCCCCGGCTGCTACTCTTGCGAACTCTGCTACAGCAGAGTGAAGTGAGGAACCTGGCTCCTCCTCCCCTGCAGACAGTATGGCTAGAGTGGAGCCCATGGGAGCAGGGGTGGATGTGGACTGCCTGCTATGGGCTCAGGCTCTCCACCTTTCTGCCCTCCCCCTGGGGCCACCGTGGCCTAGTGCATGAGACCTGGTATAGCAGGGCATAGAGGGGTGGGAAATGTCAATGCCACTGCCACAAGCACCATGCTGCCATGGCGAGGCACGCCTTGCCCACCTGGCAGCAGCAGGGGCAGTGCTGCAGGGTTGTGTCACTTGGTGCTGCCAAGTAAGTAGGGGGTACCTCATCATGGCAGCACGGGGCTTGTGGCAGTGACATCGAGCTTCCCTGCCCCACTCTTGCCTGCCGCACCAGGTCCCACCCGCTGAGCTGCAGAGGCCCCAAGGGGAGGGCAGCAGGGCAGGGAGCCTGAGCCTGCAGCACTCACAAATCTGGGAGCATGTGCCCCCCCATGCCCTCTCTGGGAGTGCATGCAGCAGTGGGGAACCAGCCCCCCTGCCACCTTTCTAATGAGCTGCCTGTGGCTTCATTCTGCTCCCTGCCCAGGCCCTGCAGCTGCACATGCACTTGGGCCCCAGGCCCCAAGGCCCACTCACTGCCCAGGCTGGGCAGCAGCTCCAGCCCTGCCCAACTCCCTCCCTCCCTCACTATGGAGGCCTCAATCCCCACCACCCAGACTTACCTGTGGGGAGCTGTGGAACCGCAGGGAGCTGTGCAGAACTATTGCTTAAGTCCTTGATGTCCTGATCCTGCACATGCATATGTGCAGGCAAATTTCCATGCCCATGGACCTGAGGTTTCTCTGTGGCATTGCAGTCATCCACCTATGTGTGGCCACAACTGTGAGACTTACCATGCAATAAATTTCCACATGCTTGCCATGCAGTAAATTTCACTAGTCTGAGTAAATTTGCTTCCCGGAAAGGCACATAGAAAATGTACTTGTGAGTACTTACTGCACAGTAACACACATGTAGATGCCAATTAGGAGCAGATTTGCTCCCGGTCAGCCCTGCCACTAGGGGGACAGCCTCACTACAGCCCCAGGGCTGGGAGCCTCTCCTGTCTCAGGGCTGGGCTGCCTCTGGCAGCCCCAGCCACAAGCCCTTTAAAAGCTTGCAGGCATTTTGAGCCCTGAGGCACAACAGCAGGGAGCCTGGGGGATTCTTGGCCTCGGCTGCCTCTGCATAGGCTGCGAGCTAGCTGTGCCAACCTTCCTGCACCCCAGCACTGCTGCCTGGTGCCACAGTGCTGCCTGGCTGCCAGGCCCATGCCTTCTACCTCTATGGGCTGCTCCAGGCTTCTGCCAAGTCTGCCAGGACTTGGGCCCAGCTACAGCCAGCTCTTGGCCTCCGGGGCAAGTGCCAGCTGATCACAACCAACCCCTAGCAGTCTGCCTGAATCCTCCAGGTGCTGTGGGTCATTGTGTGCTAGGCTTCTAGTCCCATGCTTTGCCCCTAAGCTGGGTGCTACAGACAGCTGCCCAGGCCCAGCACAAGGACAGCCACATGGAGTCCCGGAGAGCCAGCGCAGGAGCCCCAATGATGTCTTTGCTGATGCCATGTGCTTCCACCTGGGGCCCCAGCTGATCATAGGAGGAGACTGGTGACCTCATGGTGCTGTGGGGCAAGGTGGAAGTGCAACAGCAATTTGCATGGGACAGGTGCTCCAACACTCACACCTTTGAGGGGCTGTCAGGCCAGATGCAGGAGCATGGGCACAACCAGTCAGCACAGCAGTGCTGCATGAAGGTCAGGGCCTTGTTGACACAGAAGGTCACCATCACCTAGGCCAAGGTCCGCCCAGCCAACCATGGTCCCTGGGCACCCATGCATGCAGCACACAGCCCTGGTACAGAGCATCTTATCTCAGAAATGATGCAAATTCTCACAAACAGCTTCTTTCTCATGGTTCTCCAGGCCCTGCAGCTGCACACAGGGGAGAGGCCACAGTTAGCAGCCAGGATGTGGCCTCAGGGTGGTTGCTGCCCACAGCGGGGGTCCTGGGGATGTGACAGCTCTGCAGGAGGAAGACCCAGGATTGGACCCTCCTCCTGGACTGGCTGGTGACGGCCATGGAGGCCCAACAGAAGAGTGCAGAGACATGGCAGGCAGAAGATGTTGCCTGGCAGGACAGGTGGTGGGCAGAGAACATGGCCCACAAGGATGAGTGGGAGTGGGTAGACCGGGTGTTCAGTCTGCAGCTCCTGACCCTGGAGCATGAGTGCCTGGAGGTCCTGTGGGAGCAGGGTATGGTTGTAGCCAGGGCAGTGCAGGCCATAGAGGATGACCGGGTGCTAGATACTGCCCTGGCCCTGCCACTTGCCTTCATGCTGACCATGGCCCTGCCCCCAACCCTAGCCCCGCCTGGCAACTGCCCACCTCCCAGCAACAGGCCCCTATGAGCCTGGGCAGAGGTCCAGTGCTGTCTCCACCAGTCAGGAGCTCCTACCCCAGGTCCCCCACCATCCAGCCCCACCACCTGGGTCCAGCACTGCCACTTGCCCTGGCTCCACACAGACATAGAACCAGAGTTGCATGTAGTGGGGCCAGGATTGTGCACTGGCCCTACTGGCCCTGGCCACAGGCTGCTGGAGGGCGAGCCACCCACGCTATGGGGCCAGCAGCTGCTGTCACCCCTTCACGAGTCTCCCTACCTGCTGGACTCACCGTGGCATGCACACTTGCAGGAGAACAGCCAGAGACTAGGGTGCTGGCTTCCTGTCTCTGGGCTCCACCCCCTAGTTGTCCCCATCCCATGGCCACCCACCCCAGAAGGGCACACACACAAACCACTTTATAAATAGCTTGTACAGGGAAGAAGTGTTTTATTGTTGGTGGGTGGGGTGGGGGGTGGAAAGGCTGTGTTGTGGAGGAGGGAGGGGAAGGGAGGTCTGTTTGTTGTGAGGGCAATAAATTCATTTTTCTGAGAACTGTCCACAGTGAACATGATGCTGGGGGTGGGTGGTAGGGTGGGGAGGCTGTGGATGATTGCCCAGCCAGGCTACAGCAGGGAGTGCAGGAGGAGTTGATTGGCAAGTGTCTTTCACACTCAGTGCCCTAGCCCCCCGTGGCAGGTGCGTTGCTGGTGCTCCCACTGCCAGGTGTCCTCTGTGCACTGTGCCTCCTCTGCCCAGACCTTATGAAACAGCTCTCCCCTAGGCTTTGCAGGTGTCATGCAGTATGCAGGCTGCGATGATGACCTGGGGGATGTTCTGCTCAGTGAACTCAAGGTGGGAGGTGAGGGTGTGCCAGCATCTCTTGAGGTGGCCGAGGGTGCACTCCACCAGGGCACAGATCTGGCTCAGGCACCAGTTGAAGTGGGTCTGGTGGAGGTCCAGCTGGCTAATGTAGGGCCGCATGAGCCAGAGCAGGAGCAGGTAGGCAGGGTTCCTGGTGAGAAGGCATGGGACCACTATGTCACCCAGCTGGAGGTCCAGCACCCCCAGTTTGAAATGCCCACTCTGCACCAGGGCTGGCAGGGAAAAGTTCCGGAAGATGTGGGAGTCATGGGTACTGCCCACCCAGCGGCCACGCACATTCATGTAGGTGCCACAGTGGTCTACGATGGCACAACAGAGTGGGAACCCCTCCAGCTGTAGTAGGGGCAGTCACTATGGGGTGGGCAGGTGAGGGGAACATGGGTTCTGTCCAGGGCCCCAGTGCACTGGGGGAATCCCAGGGCACAGAACCCCACCACCACCTCCAGGGAGTCATGTATGTGGAGCACCATGTGCCCCAGAATGTCCTGGGGGCACCTCACGTCTCCAGGACAGCCTCCCCTGTGGTGGCCTTGCCCATACAAAATAGGTGGCCCACATAGTGGAGATGGGTAGGCATGGCCAAATTGAGTAGGATGATGGCCAGCTGGATGTCTGCAGGCAGGAGCAGCCATATAGTGGTGTCCTTCTACTCCAGGTGCAGGTGGAGCTGCACCAGGAGGTCCAGGAAGGTGGCCTGGATCATCCTGAATGCCTCCAGCCACTGCTCATCATTTCTGGTGTGCTGGATTACATGCAGCCACCAGTCCTGTCTGGCCCAGTGGACCTAGAGGCGTTGGGGCTGGAGGCACAGGAGGGCAAGGGAGGCACCAGCAGTGGTATCCTGGAGCCCATCGTCAGTGTCCCTGCTGGAGTTCAGTCAGCAGGCCGGGGTCCAGGTGACAGCTGTGCAACAGTGGTGGCCCTGAGATAGTGTGGTGGGGTCGGGTAGGTGGTCACTGCACATGGGGGAGCCAGCACATCACAGATGGCCATGGGCTTGCTGGTGGCCAGCGTGGTGGGCCAGCAGGGCCAGTGCGGTGTGGGGAGGCAGAAGGGCCAGGAGCTGGAGCAGCCATGGTGCAGGGAGGCAGAGGCTGTGGTGCAAGAGCTGCTGCATGCAGTCCCCTTGCTGCGCACACTTCTCCTGGCCAGGGAGTGGGGCTGGCTTTTAAAGATGGACTCTAGCCATAGGCAGCTACAGCTAGAGCCTCCAATTTACCCCTGGTGTTGGCAAGGGCCCATTGCAGGGCTCCAGGAAGCAGAAACAGTTTGCTTCCAGGAGCAGCAAATCTGCTACCATGTACCTGCATGTGTAGATGCCTGCCCAGGATTGCATATTCACAAGTAGTTTACTTGCATCAAATCCATGTGAGATACACCCACTATGTAAGAATTGCATTGTTCTCATGGAATGAAATTAAAGATTTTTGCTTTGTGCTCACCACCAAAACAGAAGTAATTGTGGCAAACAGAACAGTTGTTTACCTGTCTTACTGAACCAAGAAAACTCCAAGTGTCTAGTGCTCTGTGAAGCCAGCTGATTTTCACTGGCACCATGCAGGCAATAGCTCAATGCCTTTCAGCAGAGTAATTATTAGGAGCAAATTGCATTGTGATGTAGTGCACGTACATTTGGAAATGACTAATTATGTTTTAAACAGATGACAGTGAATTAGCTGAAATGTTTTATGTGCAAATCAGTGGGATCTGGTGGGAGTCAATGCAGTAACTAATGAAACCACAACGATGAGTTATCCAGACTTCAGGGTATTACACTGTGTCTCTGTGGGTACAAGTAAAATAATGCACAACTTCTATTTAAGGTGAATTAATAATTAACCTTCAAGACAGGGTCACTAACCAGATGAGATCAGGCCAAACCCATTAAATACAAGGGAGAAAATAAAAAGACACAACTGAGTCTAGGGAGCATTCTTTTTCCTTTAAGGTTGAGGGAATAAAGTTTGGTAACTCAAGGTTCTTTGGGTGAATCTAATATCTTTTATTAGACCAACTTAAATAGTTGGAAAACAATTATTAAGAAAGCTTTCGGGTTCAAAAACCCTTCATCAGGCTAAGGAAGTTTCAGCAGTTGGTGTGTGCCCTTCCTGGATGGAATGAAAAGTAAAGAAGCCAGAGGCTGGTCTGGTATGCATACAAGACAGGTAGTCAGTGAAAATGTAGATTGAGGTGTCAATGGGTGAGAGAAGGCTGGAGTGGGGGGGAGAGAGAGAAGGGGGTTGAAAGTGGAGAGATATCTGGGAAGTCAGATGTCAGGCAGGTTATAATGTGTCATAAATCCAATGTCTATATTTAGTCCATGATTTTTAGTGTCCAGGAACTCAGCATTTTGTGTATTGCAGAAGAACTCTCAGGTGTTTTTAGCACATGCTGGAAACATCAGGATGGTTCTGCTGGCTAGAAAGTTACAGTGATATCAGAGTATTGCAGAGACTATATATGGGACCTTCCAGGATTCACTGTTCATTTGCTTCTCCACAGGGACAGATGCCATCCACAGCACCATTTATGTAAGCAGAACTTTGAGAAATCACATTTTTTAAATCTAAATACATCTCAGCAGGGTTGTAACAAGAAGGGAGGCAGTGCCAGATTCTTACCCAGTCCTCAGTGGTGGTGGCTACTGCCACCACATGCTCTGCCCACCCCAGCTCTTGCTCCTAGAGCCGCTAAGCAGTGCAGTGTCTGTGCACCAGTTGTTGCTGCAAGAGCAAAGCTGTTGGGTTACTTTTGCTGCTAGTGTGTGTATTGTGGGAGGAAGGAATTAGTGTTGGCATCTGGGGATGGTGCCCCTCTTGCCCATCCCTAGTTATGCAGCTGAATTCCAAGGTGCTGTTGTGCTCAGTGTTTTTCTGAATCTCCTTATATATAGTGTGCATTAGCTAAAGAAGAAACTCATGCAAACACACAAGCATGGTGGAACACAAAATGAGAGGTTGTTAGCTATGTGGGACTAAAATCAGGCAGAAGTCAGGGTTTATATGCACCTTAGAGATCAACTAAATTAGAGATATATATCATAAACTTTTGTAAGTAGAGGTTTGGCTTCATCAGAAGGGACTTCAGGAAGCAGAGCTGCTAAGTAGAAAGCAGTGATTAGAATACAAAGGGTGGGGAAGGGGGAAGAAAGATGACATTGGTGGAAATACGATTTTGGGCGGGGATGGGAATACAGGTCAGAGGGGATTCCAGTCCTTTCTAAATAAATCCAGTTTGACTTGTCTCAGCCCTGTTAGTCTAGCTTGTCTGAGCTGGATTTGTCTTGAGTTCACATGCACCTCTGTCACCTGATGGCTGACAAGTTCAACCACTGTTCCCAGGGTTAAGATGTGGTATTGACTCATTGAAATTCAATCCTTAGCTAGAATGCACATGAAAGAGCTAGTCCCCATAGTTTCTGTAACTGAAAGGATCGTCTCCTTTTAGAAAACTTTAAAATAAGTAAATAACTTAGACAGATAACTGCTTGAGCATATTTGCAGATCTGCAATTCAAGAACATTGTTGCACGAACTGTAGTGGGTGCAAGCAACCACCACTGACTTCAATTTACTGTGGCACTACTTAGAGGAAAGAAAAGAAAGGAGCTTCACTGATTCAGATGTTACTAGCTCACAGCAGTCTCAAACCACAAATACTTTAGTCATCCAGTGAGTCAGTATCCCCTGAGCCACTATTAATAACAGGAAAAACAAGATATACAGCCCTAATTTACCACACATTTGGTTCTTGACTGCATCCAACTTCAACCATGACATTTTCCTTCTCTTTTTCCTGGGAGCAGCACACCCTGTTTTCTTGCACATACTACAAAAGATCAAACCTATTTATCTCTCACCTTCTGCTCAAGTCTAAACCAGAGGTGGGCAAAATATGGCCCGCAGGCCAGATCCAGCCCACCAAGAGTTTCTGTATGGCCTATGGTGGGCCTCTTGGCCCTGCCCAACCCAGGCACTGGGGACAGCCTGGGCTATGGTACATGTGGCTGGTCCCGCTGGTGCTGCCTATTGCAGCCCACTGCAGTCCCAAGCACGGCTCTTGGGCACACTGGGATCTGTAGTCCACAGGGCTGGATAGAGGAGCCACAGAGCAGGAACAGCACAACAGCCAAACTCAGCTTCCCTGCATCTCCCACCACCACCACCAGGAGCAAGTGCATGCCCTGCTGGTGCCAGATCTGGCTCCACTGCCTGGGCACCCCAGCCCCTCTGCCCCACACCCATCACCAGGGGCACCAGATGGAGTGGGCAGGCAGATGAGCAAGCAGGCACTCGATAGAGACTGGCCTGGGGCCCACATGGGCAGAACATGCTCAGCCAGGCAGATGAGATGTGGCCACATGTGGGCAGGGAGTAGAGTCCAGGAGCAGGACGGGCAGGCCATGGCCAGGATCATGGGGTGGTGACAATGCAGGGACAGTGCCTGGGGCAGAGCCATGATCTGCTCCTTACATGCCTGTGCCCATGATCCCAGCCCCATGCTGTCACCACCCCGTGATCCTGACTCCAGCTTCAGCTCTGCTCACCCGTCCTGCTACCTGCTTGCCCACAGCCCCACCCCATCTACCCGGCTAAGCACACACTTCCCACAGGGGTCCTGGGCCAGTCTCTATGGAGACCCCATCCGCCCACTGCCCCCAATGATAGATGCAGGGTGGACGGGCTTGGGTGGGGTAGGATAAATTGCCCCCACTCCCCCTCTACACCGGGCCGCATCGTCAATCCCCACCTCCCACTCACAACAGTGCACCAAAATTCCTTAAGTAGCCCTCCAGCCCAAATAATTGCTAGGTCATGGTATTTAAGCCTGATGAAACTCAAGCACTTGTTTGAACTAAGGAAAAGTCTGAGAGTTTTTCATGAGAAGAGACTGAAGCTTGCTAAGTTAAAGCCTTGTGTAGACTCTAAAAAGACATTTAGAGGGCTTTAGATAAAGCTTTTTTGGGTTAGGATTGAGGAAGGTTGCCAGACTACTGTGAGGTTCTTACCTGATTAGTGGGCCAATAAAAAACTTAGTTTTCTGGGGATTTGATTCTGGTTTGCAGTAGTAATCTTTTTAAAAACAGGTTTCTTAAATGTGTTCATTAAATCTATGATACAAGAAGGACAAGTTATAGGCAATGGATAGGGGGTGGACATGCACCCCCTGAGAGCACTGGTGATCCCCCTGAGAGTGAGCACTCTCGGCTTAGGTGAGTGGCAGGCAGAGCTCCAGTGCCTCCCCCCCACCCCCCAAGAAGTGCTGCTGGCACTTCTGGGGGCACCACTGGCACTTCCAGGCTTGGTATCCAGCCATGAGGATTCCCCCACCCCCATTGGCGATAGGCCACAGGGGGACCTCCCCCCCCGCCGCCATGGCCACCTGCAGATGGTCCCTGCTCGGTCTGCCCTTGCCACCAACACCTGAATCGCTGCCTGCGGGCAGTCACCATGCTTTATCACCCCCTGCTATTGTTATCAATTCCCTGCTGGGCTGGTCAGGAGGGTGGAGGGGACCCCTCCTTAATCAGAGCATCCTGCTGGGGCATGGCCATGCCCCTCTTCAGCTCAGCACTGTGGAAAGGAAGGGAGGGCTGCTTTAGTGCCCACTGGCTTCTAGCTTGAGCCACTACAGGCATGTGCCTATATTCTTTCAGTCCAGAGGGCACGTCTTTGGGGTTACAAACTGGTTAGCCTAGCCAGGTTAAACTAACCTGCAAAGATTGAACCAATTCAGGCTCAGGCTTTTTGAAGGTCTGTCCGTAGCCCAGCAGATTTTAATGGTAGCTGCACAAAAACTTGATTAAACTTGGTATCTTAATCCCTCTGAAGTACTTTCCAACAGTAGTATCAAAAACTTATTTAAACAAATAAAAATTGTTTTTAACAACCTATTATCTTAATTCTTGGGTTAATTTTAAAATAAAAGGAAAAGATACTTCTGGATGAAACAGACTTGGATGGTGTTTGGTTGAGACCATCAAGGCCATTATTCTGGAAAGTGGTGTTAGCAGTTTACTTGTAATGTCTTTTTATTTGTAACAGCAGTGAGCCCAGCTTCATGGTACTCTTTGAGTTTGAGGTACTTGGATCAGATATAAATTGAAGGTACAAACCCACCTGTGGTGAGTAAATATGCCATTGCACTGATTACCATATAAAAGATGCCAGCTTGGGCATTCTGGCCAGATTCTAATTTACAGTATGTCATTTCCTCCTATCTCACTCCATTCCGCTGGGAGTTTTGACCGGATACATTGTTTTTCACTTCCTCTTTGAACCTAAGAGTATGCTGACTGTTTTTTTTAAAGCTGTTAACCTGGAGGAGGCTATGTGTCAGCTGCAGATGAAGAGATTAGATTAGAAACTGTTGATCTCTCTTTTTTGTACAGTAAACTGCAACACCTGAAAGAAACTTGCTTTAAGTGCAAAAATCAAAATAGTAAAAACCTTGCAATGGAAAAAAGTTACTAGCATGCTAAGTAAAGAGTAGAATGTGATGCATCCTACATAGTTACATGCAAACTTCTGCCTATAACTATAATCAAATCCTTGCAGTTATGAGAGCTCCAAAATGTTTAAAAGCAGAGAAAACTTAAGTCATTGGCATGTTAATGTGAGCTTAATATTGTTAGCCAGAGCCTCATGCTCCCACACCCACACAATTCAATTAATTGCTGGTATAAGTGAATTAAAATCTCTCTGCTAAAGAAATTTAATTGTATCTGCTTTAATCAACAGCGAACTGGTTCCACAAGCTTTCTGACATGCACTTAGTTTGACACCTTGAAGGCCAATCTGAAGACAGGTAATTAATATCAGTACCTGGGAGATGCAAGCACTAAATCATTCCCAATGACACAGTGATGTATGACAAGGCATCAATCAGTTTGAGCATATTTGCCTCGTTATGGAGGTGGATAGATGAGAGAAGAACTGTGACCAAACATCACCAGGATCTACTCCTTCCTTCTGGAACTATTTGTCATTTCTGAAGTCAAACATGAAGATCTCTGGCCTCCTCAATCATTTATGGATTCTCTGATGACTTCCTGATTACCAGAAGACCTCATATTGAGGGACTGCTGAAGATGACAACTTAGTTTGTCACATCTAGACAAGAATTAAGGGCCAGATCCTAGTCCACTAATTAGGCATCTAATGCAGTTGGGCATCTACCTGTAACACATATTTTTTTAATACCTCTTCATCTCATTCTTAATTCAGAAGAGGTGAAGAGGGGGAAGACCTAACCACCTTTTGCATTAATAGTTTGTTCAGAGTCTCTAGCTGGATTGTACTTAGATGTCTAATAGGTGGAATAAGGCCTGGTCTTAATGGGCACCTATACACGTGCCCAACACTTGCTTCAGTGTGTTCTAATTGGAACAAACTTGATTAATCAAGTCTGTTGGAGCATGCTAATACTCATCAGTTGCTTTTTTTCATCAGTTGCTTTATGTATCACTAAGGCTTCATGCCCACCTCTGACTCTGAAGAGGTCATGATTTTCTCACTGTTACATTTCCAATTTTTCTTCCAGCACAGTATTCTGACTTAATCACATAGTGCAGTGATACAATGCAGCTCTTTTGTACAGCATCTTTTGTATAAGCTGTATTCTGAAATGATCTGCAGAATTAAAATGGCAAGTTTGACTCTAATGATAGCAGAAGCAGAATAAATTGAGAGGTGGGCAAGAGAAATGATAGCTTGCAGTTGAGATTTTAAATGCGATGATTCAATAAGACTGAGACCTATAGATGATAGGTGTTGAACAGGGTCTGTTCTGTGGCTATTGGTGATGATGATAAAGCTGTGTGAAAGAGGCAAAGGACACAGATTAGATAAATGAAGACTGAGTGGGAAGGGAGAGTATTTTAAGTAGGAAAGGCAATGTCTGGTTGCCTTAGCAGGATTTCTTAATAGGAATTCCAAACAAATGGGGAGCCATGGAGTTTGCTGCTTGGTATATGTATTGCCAGTTGTTAATTCCAGAGGGATTGCATGTAGCAGATAAAAGGATCCGATACTGTAATCTGTAAAGTAATTTGGAAACCTTTTGGTTTAAACTTTGTGTGTACTTGCAAAATGAAGATCTAATAATTTAGTAATGGAAATATTTACTGGTATATATCTTAAAGGGTAAGAACCATAGTCAAATTGTCCCACAGTCCCCCAGTTGTAGGAACTTCTGAAATGTCAACAAAAATGAAGGAGCAAATAAAAATTATCAGCATGGATATATGTATTTAATGCTGCCAGCCAAAGTCCCACAGGGTCCTACATACTGAGCTAAATTTGCTGCTGGTATAAACAGATGGAACTCCACCAGAGTGTTGCTTTGCCTTCGGCCACCAGGCTGAGCTCTGAGCGGCTCCACAACCCCATGGAGCTCAGCCCGGTGGTGGGAGGCAGAGCGCAGTGCCAGCTCTGTCTGCCTCCTGCCACCAGGCTGAGCTCCGAGCGGCTCTGGGGAGGGCTGCGGGGTTGTGCTGGACTCCTCCAGAGGGTGCAGGCCCCCGGATCTGCACTGATGACAGGAGGATGCCACTACCACCTGGGACCAGCACTGGGCGCACCCCGCTCCCAGTACTGGGCTCCATGCAGCTCAGCCCAGTGGTGGGAGGCGGAGCACAGCACCAGCTCTGCCTGCCTCTTGCCACCAGGCTGAGCTCCATGGGGCTGCAGAGCCGCTAGGAGTGCAGCCCAGTGGTGGGAACTCCACCTCCCGCTGCTGGGCTGAGCTGCATGGAGCCCGGTACTGGGGGCAGGGTGCACCCAGTGCTGGTCCCAGGCAGCAGCGGCAGCCTCCTGTCATCTGACACAGATCCAGGGGCCCGCACCCTCAGAAGGAGTCCAGCACAGCCCTGCAGCCCTCCCGTGTGTGTGAGCCCCTGGATCTGCTCCCAGATGACAGGAGACTGCCACTGCTGCCACAGGCCAGTGGCAGCATCCGTCTTCCCCTGGGCTGGGTGCCGGGCGGGGCTG